>NC_043710.1:82822303-82832411 GCF_006229205.1 Suricata suricatta | reverse complement strand
ATTTTCTTTCATTATCTACTCAAAGTCATGCCTACTGCACCTCTAAATATTTCATTAAATCCAATTATACAGTAAACACTCCCAAAATAAACTTAGATTGTATTGCAGTTTCACTTAACAGTATATAAAATGCTGTGTTGTGACAGGTATCAATTATCCATTAGATACTGAATCAATTTTTCTTAAGCACTACTAAAGCTTGCTTTTCTTGAAGCTAGATCATTCTGAAAATTTCGTTAGACCTATGAGTGCAAACATATGGTATCTGTCCTTCTCTGCCTGACTTATTTCGCTTAGCATGACACTCTCAAGGTCCATCCACTTTCCTACAAATGGCCATATGTCATTCCCTCTCATTGCCATGTAGTACTCCATTGTGTATATATACCACATCTTCTTGATCCACTCATCAGGTGAAAAAAAAAATAGCCCCCACCTCTACATGATCCCTGCAGAGAATTGGTGGCGGTGGAGACCTGGGTGTGCGCCCAGGCTACAGGAGCTCCCAGCTCATTTCCAGCAGCTCCCGGTGCCGCCTCCAGCAACAGCTATGCCCTTATGCCAAGGGTTTTGGATTTGAAGACAGACTGTTTAGGTTTGAATCCTGGTTCTGACACTTAGCAGCTACAAGTCCTTATGGAATTTACTTAAACTTTCTGAGCCGGTCTCAATGTGAAAATTGAATGAGATAAAACATGTAATGCATTTAGAACAGTGCTTGGAATGTAGTAATGAAATATTTCTTCATCTGTCTCAGCTTTTGGTTGGTGGACAGTATAATACACTAAAAAGAAAAAGGCATTTGGTGACAGACAGACCTGGGATTATTATACCTTTTTTTTGCAACCTATTTTATGTGTGACTTGCTCAAATTGGTTAATTCATGTGCCCCTGTTTCTTTATCTGTGAATTGGAGATAATACTACCCACTCACAGGGCCATCATGAGGAAAACATGAGAAACTCTATACAAAGCCCCTCACTTAACACTTGGCATAGGATAGACACTCAATATATATTGTTCCTCTTCTCCAATCACTGCCTTTATGCACTCTCATCCACTTCTTAGAAAAAAATGATTCATTGCCAGAGAAGCATCTGGGTGTGGTGAATGGGAAGGAAAGACAGAACAATTTAGCAGACTGGTTAGTTTTGCCATGAAGTACGGGTTCAGAATCATGGGCAAGAATTGGGCTTCTGAAATTCCCATCTCTCTCACTTTTTATCATTTTTTTACAGCTGAGTATACAGTTAGATTGTAAATTATGACCTATATTGTAACTGTATGCCAATGTTCAATACTCACATTCCTGAAAAAGCCTGTTCTCCAGCTCTTCCCCCCTATTTATGGCAAATACACTGCTGAGTGCCTTTTTATTTCCTAATATAATGGGATGTCAAGAGGGTCCTTGGTGATAAAGGCCTAGACAAACACAGGGCTATCCCCACCCCATCAGATGGAAGGTTAGGGAAGACATGGAAGGGTGGAGATAGGACAGCTAATCATGTGTGGGGTCCAGGGAAGTGTGTGGACCTTCTAATGAAAATTTATCAAGCATTTATTTTTGTATAGGGTATAAGAAAGTGGTCCAGTTTCATTCTTCTGCATGTCACTGTTCAGTTTTCCCAGAACCATTTGCTGAAGAGACTGTCTTTTTTCCATTGAGGGAATGGGTTAAATGGGTGATGGCACTAAGGAAGGCACTTTTTGGGATGAGCACTGGGTGTCCTTTGTAAGAGATAAATCACTGGGTTCTACTCCTGAAGCCAAAACTACACTGTATGTTAGCTAACCTGAATTTAATTTAAAAAAAATCAAGCATTTCAGTGGCAGAGCATGAACCAAACTCCAGGGCCTCTGAGGTTGAGGTCATATAGGACTGCATGGGGTCTGCAGCTCTAAGGCTGGCCCACGTGGGGAGGACCTAGCTCTCTTTCCCTCATGTTCCTGAGGTCTCCTCTCAGATGCCTGTAAATATTCAAAACCTTCTTCCTAAGCCAGGGCTGTCCTTTCACGCTTCATCCGCTTCAGGCATCAGAAGATTGCTTAAGAGGCAGATTCCCCAACATCAGATCTGATCTCTCCTTCACCAGAGTCAGTGTATTCTTTGAACCCTTAATTTATCAGCCATTGCTTCTCCAATGACCTTCATACCTTTTCTCCAAAAGATGCTACCAATAAACATGTGATGATTTTTGAAAGCCAGTATTTAGTGAGTGCTTATTTAATTTCACACAAAGTGTTTTTAACATATTTTTCCTATTTAATCTTTAAAGTCTTCTAATCAGTAGACACTGATAAAACTCCATTTCACAGTTGAATTTATAGTTTTAGAAGAAAAGGTCAAGGATCTTGTCTAAGGTCAAACAGTGATCAAGTGGTGGAGCTGGGGTTAAACCTAGGCCCCCCAGTTCCAAAGCAAGGGAAGAGTGTTTACAGAGTCTGAAGATATGAGTATTAAGAGACATGTAATAGAATCAAATGGCAAACAACAAACAAAACAAGGAGAAATGAACTGTATTTCTGTCAAAAGGACTGAATACTATTGTGGTGCCAGTTTTTCCTGAGAGATTTTCTGGTTTTAAGGCAATTCCAAGAAAACATTAATTGTCTTGTTTTGTTTTGTTGGTATAGAAGTTAAGGAAGAATAACTTTTAGCCATAGCTAAGAAAACCCCAACAGAGAAATCAAATGGAGGGCATGGATAACAGCCCTGCCTCTTTTTATTTTATTTTCTTATTGATGTATAATTGACATAAAACACTGTATCAGTTTCAGTTGTACAACGTGTTCTGTTATTTGTACACACTGCAAATGATGACCACATTATCTAATTTCCCTATCACCATGTAAAGTTTCATAACATGCAGTACAAAATCATTGACTGTAGTTGCCATGCTATCTATTACATCCCTGTGACTTACTTATTTTATGATTGGAAATTTGTACTGCTTGATCTCCTTCTCCCATTTCCTCAACTCCTTATTCAACCTTCTGGACACCACCAATCTGTTTTCTGTATCTATTTGTTTTGTTTTCACATTTGTTTTGTTTTTTAGCTTCTGCATGTAAGTCAAGTCACATTGTATTTGATTTTCTCTGTCTGACTTATTTCACTAACCCTAAATCTCTCAAGGACCATCCTTTTTGTTGTACATGGCAAGATTTTATTCTTTTTTTACGGCTGAGCAGTATTCCATTATGTATATATACTACATCTTCTTTATCTAGTCATGTCTCCGTGGACACAGGTTGTTTCCATATCTTGGCTATTGTAAATAATGCCTCAATGAACATGAATATGCATATATACCTTTTAAAATTAATGTTTTCGTTTTCTTCAGATGAATACCCAGAAGTCAAATTACTAGATTATCTGATAGTCCTATTTTGAATTTTCTGAGGAGGCTTCATACTGTTTTCCATAGCTGTCGCACCAAGTTACATGGCCTCCAACAGTGCACAAAGGTTCCTTTTTTTCCACACCCTCACCAACACTTGGCATTTCCTGTCTTTGAATAACAGCCATTCTGACAGATGTGACAATCATCGCCCTGATTATTAAGGATGCTGAGCATCTTTCATTTATTTATATGTATTCTTTGGTAAAATGTCTATCCAAGCTCTTTTGTCCACTTTTGATTAATTAATTATATTTGTTTGCTTAGCTATTAAGTTGTTTGAGTTCCTTATATATTTTGGATATTAACCCCTTATCATATACAGGATTTGCAAATACTTTCTTCAATTTAGTAGGTTGCCTTTTTATTTTGTTGATGGTTTCCTCTGATATGCAGAAGCTTTTTGGTTTGATATATTTCCATTTATTTATTTTTGCTTTTGTTGCCATTGCCTTTGGAGTCAGATTTTTTAAAAAAATATTGCCGAGAGTGATGTTAAGAACTTTACCATCTATGGTTTCTTCTAGGAGGTTTCTGGTTTCTGGTCTGATATCCAAGTTTAATCCATCTTGAATTAATTTTAGTGTATGGTATAAGAAAGTGGTCCAGTTTTATTCTTTTTCATATGACTGTTCAGTTTTCCCAGCACCATTTATTGAAGAGATAGTCCTTCCTCCATTGTATATTCTTGCCTCCTTTGTTGTACCTTAATTGACCATATGTGCATGGGTTTATTTCTGTATATTTTGTTCTATTAATCTATGTGTCTGTTTTTACATCAATATCACACTGTTTTGATTCTATAGCTTTGTACTATAGTTTGAAATTAAGAAGCATGATGCCTCCAGCTTTGTTCTTCTTTCTCAAGATTACTTGGCTATTCAGGAATTTTGTGGTTCCATAAAAAATAGTTCTAGCAGTTTTGTTTTTGGTAGTTTTTACAGTTCTCTATACGTAAAATAATGTTTTTCATAAATAGTGAGAGTTTTACTTCTTTCTTTCCAAATTCAGTGCCTTTTATTTCTTTTCTCTTTCCTAATTGCTCTGATCAGGATTTCCAAAAGTAAATTGAATAGTGGTGAGAGTAGGCATATTTGTTGTGCCCCTGATATTAGGAAAAAAGGTTTTGGTTTTTCACCATTGAGTATGATATTAGCAATGAACTTGCCTTATATGGTCTTTATTATGTCTAGGTACATTCCCTCTATTCCTGCTTCACTGGCAGCTTTTATAATACATGGATGTTGAATTTTTCAAATTATTTTTCATTTTTTAATAATAGTTTATTGTCAAATTGGTTTCCATATAACACCTAGTGCTTCTTCCCACAAGTGGGCCCCTCCATGACCATCACCCCCTTCTCCTCCCCCTCTCCCTTCAGTCCTTGGTTCGTTTTCATTATTCAATAGTCTCTCATGTTTTGTGTCCCTCTCTCTCCCCAACTCTCTTTTCCCCTTCCCCTCCCTATGGCCCTCTGTTAGGTTTCTCCTGTTAGACCTATGAGTGCAAACATGGTATTTGTCCTTCTCTGCCTGACTTGTTTCATTTAGCATGACACCCTCGAGGTCCATTCACTTTGCTGCACTTATTGAGATGATCATGTGATTTTTGTCCTTCATTTTGTGAACTTGGTATATCATGTTGATTGATTAGCAAATCATGCATTCTCCTGCATCCCTGGAATAAGTCCCACTTAATCATGGTATAGTATCATCTTAATGCACTGTTGAGCTCAGTTTGCTAATATTTTGTTGAGGATATCTGCATCTCTGTTTATCTATGTTGATTTATATATTTTTTTTCTTTTTTTGTGGTGTCCTTGTCTGGTTTTGATATCAGGGTAACACTAGACTCATAAAATGAGTTTGGAAGCATTTCTTCCTCTTCATTTTTTAGGGGAGTTTGATAACAATAGGTATTAAATATTCTTTGAATTTTTGGCAAAATTCACCAGTGATGCTATCAGGTTCTAAACTTTGGTTTGTTGGGAAGTTTTGATTACTGATCCAATCTTCTGGCTGGTAATTAGTCTACTTAGATTTTTATTTCTCATGACTCAGTCTTGAAAGATTGTATGTTTCTAGGCGTTTGTTCATTTCTTCTAGTTTGTCCAATTTGTTGGCATATATTTTTTAATGTTTATTTATTTTGAGAGGGGGAGGGGCAAAGAGAGAGGAGAGAGAGAATCTCAAGCAGGCTTTACACTGTCACTGAGGGTGCTGGGCTCAGTCTCATGAACTTTGAGATCATGATCTGAGCTGAAATCAGGAGTCAGACAATTATCCATCTGAGTCTTAGGTACCCCTATTAGCATATAATTGATCATAGTAGTCTCCCATGATCCTTTGTATTATTTTTGTATCAGTTATAACTTCCCCTTTTTTATTCCTGATTTTATTGATTTGAATCATCTTTTTTTTCCTTACATGAATATAGCTAAGATGTATCATTTTTATTGATCTTTTTAAAGAACCAGCTTTTAGTTTCATTGATCTTTCTATTTTTTTGTCTCTATTTCATTTATTCTGTCTCAGATCTTTATTATTTCCTTCATTCTACTAACCATCAGGCTTCATTTTCTCCTCTCTTTTTCCAGTAATTTTAGGGTAAAGTTAAATTGTTTGAGATATTTCTTATTACTTGAGGTAGGCCTTCATTTCTATGAACTTCCCTCTTAGAACTGCTTTTGCTCTATCCCATAGATTTTAGTATATTGCAGTTTCATTTTAATTCGTTTCCACATATTTTTGTTTTCTCCTTTGATTTCTTGTTGACCCATTGGTTGTTCAGTAGCATGTTGTTTATTCTTCAAATATTTGTGATTTTTCCAGTGTGTGTGTGTGTGTGTGTGTGTGTGTGTGTGTGAACTTCCCATCTTCATAGTGTCATCGTCTTAAAAGATGTTTGATGTGATTTCAGCCTTCTTAAATTTATTGAGATTTGTCTTGTGGCCTAAAACAAATTTATCCTGAAGAATGTGCCATGTACACTGGAGAAGAATGTGTATTCTGCTGGTGTGGGATAGAATGCTCTCTGTATATCTATCAAGTCCATCTGGTCTAATGTTTTGTTTAAGGTTGATGTTTTCTTATTGATTTCTTTCTAGATGATCTATACTTTGATGTAAGCTGGGTATTAAAGTCCCCTACTATTATTTTATTGCTGTCCATTTTCCCCTTTATGTCAGTTAATATTTGATTTAATATAGTAATGTTGGGTGCATAAATATTTACAAATATCATGCCTTCTTGCTGTATTGAGTGCTTCATCATTATGTAATGTGTATCTTCATCTCTTGTTACAGCGTTTGTTTATTACATATATTCTGTTCCAATTGACGTTGCCCTACAGGTCCCTTAAGCTAGCTTCACTTTTTACAATTATCTTTTCTTTCTTTCTTTCTTTCTTTCTTTCTTTCTTTCTTTCTTTCTTTCTTTCTTTCTTTCTTTCTTTCTTTCTTTCTTCTTCCTATTTTCTTTTTGCAGCTGTGTTTGGATGAATTTCACTCTCCTATATTCCAGGTCACTGATCTTTTCTTGTGCTTCATCTAGTCTGTTGTAGAACCCTCCAGTGTATTTTTCAGTTCAACTACTATATTCTTCAGCTCCTTGACTTTTGTTTGATACTTTCTTACATTTTCTATCCTTTTTTTTATGTTCTCTATGTGTTAATCCATTCTTATTGCATATTGGTGAGCATCTTTGTGACCATTACTTTAAACTCTTTATCAGATAAAGTACTTATTTCTGTTTCATTAGTTTCCCTTTCTTCCCCCAGAGTTTTATCTTATTCTTGGAACATATATTTATTTTCTCATTTTTCTTGACTCTCAGTGTTTGTTTCTATATATTAAGTAAAAGAGTTATCTCATCCATTCTTGCAGGAGAGGTCACCAGAAGACTGGAGATGTGTTTCAGTCTGCTATCTCTAAAATTACCTGGGGGTAGTAGTCTGCTAAGAATTATATTTCTGACTAATTCAGTTTCATGAGGCCCAGAAAAACAATGCTCTCCTCCAGCCACCAGAGCCAGGTGTTTCAAGGAGATCCCCTGTGGGGACCACATTGACCTGTCAACTTTGGCAAGGTAAGCCAAGGCAAGCCAAACAGTGCAAGCCTGTTCACCAGATTTAGTAGACCAGGGTAATGGGAGAGTGACATAACTCTGCTTATTTGAAATCTTTCCACAAAACTATGATAATATAAATTATGGGGTTCTGGAATAAAAATCAATAGATTGCTATATGTAACATAATTGATTGCCCAGAAATACTTTTATGAAAGATAAAATGTTTTTCATGAATATAACAATTTCAGAAATCAGTTAATTAAGAAAGGGGTATTCAATAATTAGTGTAGGTTTTTCTAATAGGAAAAACAATCTATATAGATTCCGACTCCAAAATGCATTATAATTAGAATATGAGCAACAAGTAAAATATAAAACCATCAAAATTTGAAGTGAATATAACTAAATCTCCATGGGATTAGGTGGACCGAGAAGGTCTGTCTATGTGCAAATGCATTGAGATAATACAGGAGGAAAGACTAATGAATTAGGTAACATTAAAATTAAATATTTCTGTATGTCAAACAAAAATGTAAACTCGAGCAATCAAAGTAGGTAAATATTTCTAACTCTAGAACAAACTCTTAATATCTTTCTATGTAATGAACTTCAAAAATCAATAAGAAAAACATAAATATTTCAATAACAAAATAAGCAAAGACTGAAAAGCCAGTTAAACTATTTAATGATTAAGCAATATAACAAAATCATCTGTTTTACTTTTTAAAAATAGTTTATTGTTAAACTGGTTTCCATATAACACCCAGTGATCTTCCCCACAAGTGCCCTCCTCCATTACCACCACCTACCTTCCCCCTCTCCCTCCCTCTTCAACCCTCAGTTCGTTTTCAGTATTCAATAGTCTCTCAGGTTTTGTGTCCCTCTTTCTCCCCAACTCTTTTTCCCCCTTCCCCTCCCCATGGTCCTCCATTAGGTTTCTCCTGTTCTCCTGTTAGACCTATGAGTGCAAACATTTGGTATCTGTTCCTTCTCCACCTGACTTATTTCATTTAGCATAACACCCTCGAGGTCCATCCACTTTGCTACCAATCATTTCTTTTTCAACAAATTCAAATTAATTATAGTTGATGCACCTTTTTTGCCTCACAAATTGGCAAAAGTTAGAAGAATGTTAACACTCTACCTTCGCAGTGGGTATGCTTAAACACTACTGTTGGAGATACAAGCTGAAAAGCAGTTTGGTTGCATGCAACAAAGGTATTAAAATACTGATGCCTTTTTACTTGGTGTTACCATTTATAGGATTATATCCTAGGGTGGTTAAAATATAACTAATAAAAGGTTTTTATGAAAGGTTATTTTTTGCAGTTCTATAAAACGACAAAGTAGTGGAACTAACCTAAATGCCCAGCCTTAGGAAAAGGTTATATCTAGTAAATATGATGAAACTATGAAGTCACATGTTTCATTTATTTATCAAAAATCTACTGAAGACTGTCCATATTTTAGAAATGGTTCTAAACTCTGGTAATGCATTACTTAGCCAAACAACAAAAATCCCTGCCCTTGGGATCTTACATTTCTGTAGAGAGAAAATAGATAAAAAGCATAACATAAATAAATTATAACAAATGCTGGAAGACAGTAAGTGCTAAGAAGAAAAATACAGATGAGTAGGTGATGGCAAGTGACAAAGATTGAGGTGGTGGATTATTACAGTTGGCCTCTCTTTGAAGGTATTATTTGAACAAATAAATGAATATAACAATGGAGTAAGCTTCGTGGACATCTCTGGGGGAGGGGGGGAGAAAGAAGATTCCATAGATGTAAAAAAGACTACAAAGGCTATGAAATGGGATCTTTTCTAGTGTGTTCAAGAACATTTAGGAAGCCAGTGTGGAGCACATTTAAGTATGGGGGTTGATGGAGACACATGTAAGGCAGGAAGGAGGGGAAGGAAGGACTCACCTTAGGTAGGGTTTTTTAGGCCACTGTAGAGACTTCTGCTTTTATTCTAGGTGAATGGAAATACATTGGCAACTTCTGAGCAGAGGCATGACATGAAATGATACGTTTTCAAAGGATTGTTCTTTTTTTATCTATTGTATTTAGACTTCAGGAGGACAAGATTAGAAATAGTGAGAGACTTACAGAGAGATTATTTTCAATAATTCAGGAAAGAGCTGGAAATAGTAGAGGTGGTGAGAGAGATGTGATGGTTAGTTTGAAGGAAAATGCAATAGGACTGAAGGATCAGTTGATAGCCATAAGTGAAAGACAGGGGTCAAGTTGACCTAAAGGTTTTTGACCTGAGCATCTAAAGGAATGGCATTCCATTAACATGAATGGGAAACATTGGCTAAAGAAGACCAGGAGTCAGTGTTCAACATATTGACTTTGAGACGCTTGTTAGCCATTCAGGTAGAGTTGTTGAAAAGATGGTTGGTTATGTGAGTTTGCAGATTAAGGTAGAAGTCTCTCAGGATTGACACATTTGGGAGTCATCAGCATATATATGCTATTTAAAGCTGTAAACCTCTGTCTCTCTTGGGTAAATCCCCAGCAGTGCTATTGCTGGGTCATAAGGGAGTTCTATGGATAGTTTTTTGAGGAACCTCCACACTGTTTTCCAGAGCGGCTGCACCAGTTTACATTGCCACCAACAGTGTATGAGGGTGC
>NC_043710.1:82802250-82822203 GCF_006229205.1 Suricata suricatta | reverse complement strand
AAAAAAAAAAGAAAAGAAAAAAAAAGCTGTAAACCTGAATGAGATCACAACATGAAGCACAGAAACAAAAGAGCAGCTACCCAAAGTTTGAGCCTCAAGAATTCCACCATTGGGAAAGTCGGAGAGGTAGAGGAACTAGGAAAAGAGGTAAGGGGAGTAGTCCTTGTGAAAGAAGGAAAAAAACAAAAACAAAACTGGGGATTATGGTATCCTGGAACCTAAAGGAAGAAAGCATGCTGTAAAGGAAAAATGAAGCTATGGTGAGAGCTCAACCCTGGACGGCAATGTGGAGGTCGTTAGTAATGACTCTGACAAGAACAGTGTCAGTGTGATGGGGGCAACGAGAAAGATGCAGAAGAAGGCAGTTGGTGACAGAAAGTCTGAACTAACCCATCACTGGTGTACAGAAGCCATCACCTTTTACCAAATCAGAGACAATTTTCAGCTATCTCTCATATTAGCAGTCTTCTCCTTTTCCTGGATCACTCCTGTCAACATACAACTATTTTACAATTACTCCTATTTATTTTTAAAAAACTACTTAATGTCATAGGAAAATGTTCAGGATATCTTGTTGAATGAAGTAATAACACCATTTAATACACTCATTGTGATTCCACCAACCATCCAAACATAAGATTCAGCCTATTTTCCCTAATTCACTAATCTAGTTGGTCTCAAAGTTTAATTCCCAGACCAGCACCTTCAACAGCATCAGGGAAATTATAAGAAATGCAGAGTTTATGGCCACACTCCAGACTCAATTAATTCGAAACTCTGGGGGCAGGGACAACCCCTGTGGCTTATAAGACTTCCAGGCTGTTCTGATGCCTCTTTAGGACAGCACAAGGCTAGGAATTTAGCCTGTGTTTGTATGGGAAAACAAGAATGTCACACTGCACCCTGGGTATATAATTATAAAGAAATGGAAAATTTTAGAGCAACAAAATAGAAAATAGTTGAGTACATGTTCTAAATATAAACCACACAATACCATACACGCAAGTAAAAAGAGAGAGAGAAAAAAGATAACAATCCAGCTAAGCACAAAAGGGTATTGTTGTCACTTAACTGTGATAAAGTTCTGTTTCTAACCATTTTCTTTATTGTCCTCCTCCTATCTACATGGTTCAGCCTAGTCTGTCTCAACTTAGCCTCAGCTATTAAGTGAAGTCCAAATGTTAAATGCCTCATTAACACTTCCTGCCACCAGGAGCAATTGTGTCTGGAGTGATTTTTTTTCTAACTTTATAGGCCCTATTCATTATTTTCTATCTTTTAGAGAACTAGTCTCTGAAAAACTTCTCTCTCTTCTTAGTTTCTCTTTTCTCCCCAGGGAAGTGTAGACTACAGGTAGGCAAACATATTCTCTCTTCTTTCTGTGTTCCTAAGTCTTACTCAGGCTTGCTCCCCTTATAGTATCAGTTTAAATGTGCCACATTATAGAATAAGCAAATGCCACCATCAGGAACAGCATGGGTGTAAGGCATATAGTCTATATCTTTATATAGAGTCATCCTTCCTAGTGCACTCTTGTCCACTGGCACTCTATAATGTTGCCGTCACATTCAATATTGCATTCCCTTTGTCCTTCTAAAGACATGGCCAACTTCCCCAGCCTTTGCCATTTCCTGTGGCTTAGTAACAAGGCAGTGTGGTCCGAGTGGTACTATTTCACTTGATTTATATTCATTGACATTTATTGAATTGGACTTCTTAATTTCACAAGCTGAAGCAGTCCTAGAACCACATTTTATAAATATTTTTAATGATAAAATAAAGAAGCAAGATCTGTTTATATATGAAATTATGGTATGTGCTTTAGGAAAATTCACAACACGTTTGTTTCTAGGAGCTGGTGATGTAAGACAGGTAAAAGGCTAATTATGAGATGAGTGGTAATTACTGGGAATTAGGCCACCCTCAAATGCAATGGCTGAACTAAGATAGAATTCTACTTCTCTCTCACTTGACAATTCAGAATAAATAAGCTAGGGCCCCACAGTTGCTCTGTCATCTGCAACACTTGGTCTCCATGATTGGTCCAATTTTCACCAGTCCTCAGTTAGTAAGTAGGAAGGAAAAGGTAGGGGCAAGCAATGCACACCTCTTGTGCTTATATCCCATTGGCTCAAACTTAGTCACATGACCATAGCTACTGTAAAAAGGCTTGCAAATGCAGTGCATAGCTGGTGCCCAACTAATGTAGGAAATAGGGAAATGTAGTTTCTTTTTTTTATTTAAGTAGAATTAATATACAATATTATATTGGCTTCAGGTGTAGAACATAATGATTGGACATTTGTATACATTTCAAAATGATCACCACAATATCTAGTTACCATCTGTCACCATAGAGTGGTAATACAAAATTATTGACTGTACTCCCCATGCTGTCCATTATATGTCTATGATTTAGGATTTTACAAATGGAAGCCTGTACTTTTTAAATGTTTATTTATTTATGAGAGAGAGAGAGCACACACTACAGATGGGCAGAGAGAGAGGAGGACAGAGGGTCTGAAGCAGGCTTGGCACTGACAGCAGAGAGCCCTATGCAGGGTTTGAACTCACAGATCACTGTATCACCACCTGACCTGAGCCTAAGTCAGGTGCTCCTGGAGGTTTTCTTATAATTGAATTGTATGAATTCTTTATATATTCTGGATATTAACTTTACATCGAATATATGATTTGCAAATATCAAGAAGCAGTTTCTAGAACTGAAAGAAAAAAAAGGAGGGAGGGTTTCTGGAGGCTATATTTGTTTTCTATGGCTTGCATAACAAATTACCACAAACTGGGTGGCTTAACACAATGGAAATGTATCTTCTCAGAGTTCTGGAAGCTACAATTCTAAATTAAAGGCACTGAGAGGGTTGGTTCCTTCTGGAACCTTTGAAGGCACCTCTAGTCCAATTGTCCTGCTGCCTTCTGGTGGTTGCCAGTAATTTTGAGTGTTCTTTGGCTTATGGGCATATCATTCCAGTATCTGCTTCTGTCTTCACATGGTGGTCCTCCTCTCTGTGTGTCTATCTAAATCTCCCTCTCCTTTCTCTTATAAAGATTCCAGTCATTGGATGTCGGGACCATGCTAATCTAAAATAACCAATGATCAGGGATTGTGAGGAGTTTGTTTTTAGCTAAGACCTCTCTCCTTGGTTTGTAGATCACCATGTTCCTGCTGTGTCCTCATGTCCCTTCCTCCATGAGTATGCCCTTCAAATTGCTATGTGTGTCCAAATTTCTTATTAGGACAACATCCTAAATCACTTCTTTACAGCCCCTGCCTCTAAGTAAGTTCACACTCTGAGATTCTGTGGTATAGGGCTTCACATATGAATTTTGTAGAGAAGCAATAAAAACACAACACCTTGTTTTAATTTGATTCTTTCTGAAAAGGTCCAATATGTCACATGAACAGGTTTGTAGGGTTAGGACTTGAACATTACACAATTCAGCTCACCAGAGAAGCTATTAGAAGTATCCTGAATATTATGTCAGCAGTGAATGCAGTTTTATTTAAAGCACAGGTTGTCAGGGAGAGAGGTAATGCAATGAGGGAGGCAGTTATGGAATTCTTATTTCTATGTACACCAGAACTGAATCAGGGAAAGCATACATTCCTTGTGCTGTAAATCCAGCAATGTTTCCCAAGGACAAGTCAGTTTTCAGAGATTGGAAAAAGCGTAGATCAAAGCTGAATACAGGACAAATAGGTGGGAAGATGTATTCTAGCATTTCAGACTGTTTCTTCCAGCAATCATTATTTGCTATTTTATATACATTTGGCAGCTTTATGAGGCTTAATTGATATATAACTGCACACATTTAAGCATGGAAACTGAGCATGCTGAGTATCTGTTCACTTGTGAATTTTGTCAAGATCTAGCCATCCCTTCTTTTGCCTGCTTCCCCACAGACACAGACACTGATCTTTCTGTCCCCATAAATGAATTTGCATTTTCCACAGTTGTATAAATTGGGTCTCATATAGTACATTTTCTCTTTTGTCTGATTTTTACTTAGCATAATTATTTTTAAGTTTATTTATTTATTTTGGGAGAGAGAGAGCAAGCAGGGAAGGGGCAGTGAGAGAGGAAGAGAGAGAATCCCAAGCATGATCTGCACTGTGAGCACTGAGCCAGACCTGTGGCTCCATGTCACAAATCCAGGAGATCATAGCCTGAGCTAAAATCAAGAGTCAGATGCTTAACAGACCGAGCCACCCACATGCCCCTCAGCAAAATTATTTTGAGATTCTATGCATGTTGTTTCATTTATCAATGATCACTCCTTTTAATTGTTAAGTAGTATTTCATTGTAAGAACAAACAAGACTTTGTGTGGTCAACTGTTACATTTTTCTTGAGTAAATGCTTAGGAGCCAAATTGTTTGATTATCTAGTAATTGTTAGCCATTTGTGAAATAATTAGAATTATAGTCATCCGAATAAAGATGTAGTAGTATCTTATTGTGGTTTTCATTTGAATTTCCCGAATGACTACTAAAGCTCAGCATCTTCTTGTATGCTTATTTGCTAATTGTGTATATTCTTTGGCATTATGGATGTTCACATCTGTTGACAATTTTTATTGAACAGCTTTAGTTCTTATTTTTGAATTCTGATTTCGAATTCTGGATTGAAGTTCTTGAGCAGATATAGGATTTGAAATATTTTTTCCTGCTCTGTGGCTCATCTTCCCATTTTCAAAACAGTGCCCTTAAAAGAGGAGAAATTTTAAATTTTGCTGAAGCCCAATGTATCATTTTTTTTCTTCTATAGATTGTGTTCTAATATCGCATCTCAGAAATCATTACTTAACCCAAGGTCAGAAAGGCCTTTTTCCTTATGCTTTTTTTAAAGAAGATTTTACATTTAGGGCTTTGATCCATTCTGAGTTATTTTTGTATATGGTGCAAAGCATGGATTAGATTTTGTTTGAAAGCTATAGAAATCTTATTGTTTCAGCACTATTTATAGAACAGATTATATCTTTTCTCCACTGAGTTGCCTTAGCACTTTGGTACAAAACAAAAACAAAAAGCAGCTTTTATAACTATAGGTCAATTTCTGGGCTGTTTTGTTCCATTAATCTTTTTTTTTTTTTTTTTTTTTTTGCTAATACTACACTGTTTTGGTTTCTGTAACTTGGTAACAAGTCTTCAAATAAGGTGGCATTAAGCCTCCAACTTTGTTTTCCTTCCTCAGAATTGTTTGGCTTATTTGGTGTGCTTTGTATCTCTATGTGGACTTTCAAATTAGTTCGTCAATTGCTACTAACAAGAACTACCAATATTTAGATCAGGTTTGTATTCAGTTTCTGGATTAATTCTGAGGGAAATGCCATGTTAAAAATAGTACCTTGTGGCTGATTCAGTATGTTTCTATTTATCTAGGTCTTCTTTAATTTATTTCAGTTATGTTCTACAGTCTCAGCACAAGTCTTGGATATCCTTTGACAGCTTTAGTCCTACGTATTTAAATTGTTGGTGCTTTTTTTTTTAATGGTGTTGTTTTTCAATTTAAATTTCAGATTACTTATTGCTAATATATGGTAATTCAATTGATTTTTGCATTGAATATTTTATCTTGCAACATTTCTATACACATTAGTTGTAATAGCTTTTTTACAGATTTCATCAGATACTCTATGTGGCAATTATATCATCTGTAGATAAGTTTTACTTTTCCCTTTTCAATTTGGATGCCTTTTATTTTTTCTTCTTACTTTATTGCATCGGATAGAAACTCTATCACAAGGTTGAATAGAAATCATGTATAGAAATACTTGTCCTGTTTTTTATTTTACAAGGGAAGCATTCAGTCTTTTACTTTAATATATGGTGATATGTATTGGTTTTTCACAGATGCTTTTCATTATTAGATTGATAAAGTCCCTTTAATCAGGAATGGATGTTAGACTTTGTCAAATGCTTTTTTCCTTATTTGTTGGGAAAACATGCCTTTCTTATTTTAGTTTATTAGTATGGCAAATTACATTGATCAGGCATTTAAAAATATAAAACCAACCTTATTTTCCTAGGATAAAACTTGTATGGTCTTGATGTATCTTTTTTATATTATGGAATTTAATTTACTAAAATTTTGTCTAGAATGCATATATGTTCATGAGGGATATTGGTCTGTAGTTTTATTTTTCCCATGACCTTTTATAATTTCAGTGTCAGGATACTGCTGGACTCAAGGGATGAATTGGGAATTTCCCCCTACTCTTTAATTTTCTGGAACAGTTTGAGTATAAATGATATTATTTCTTCTTTAAATGGTTAGTGAAGTTCACCAATGAAGCCATCTTGGCTTACATGTTTTGTTTTTGTTTTTGTTTTTGTTTGGCGGAAAAACTTTCACCTACAAATTCACTTTCTTTTGGATCTTACTTTTAAGATTTGTTAGATGAGATAATGCAATATATAATGTTGCCATCCACCTCCCCTGCTGAGGCAAGGTACTTATGAATACTCAACTCAATGCCTCAAGAATGTTAGTTTTTTTTTAAGTCCGGCTGATAGGACCATACCTGACCTTTGGGAGTTCTGGACACTGTTCCTTCCAAGCCTCTGCATGGGAAAATTTGGTAGTTTCATAACATACATGCACTGACTACTGAATAGGAGCCCTCTACAAACATCTGGAGTTCTTTCTATGTGCAGGTATTCTCCTCACTCCTCTATGTGCTATGAGAACTCTGCTTTCATTTTCCTGGTCTCTCATTTCTTGATTTAGGGAGTCCTCTAGGCTCTGCTTGATTACTGCTCCATGCACTGTGCTTGGGATCTCTCTTCAGGCAGTTAGCTTGGACAATTGTACCTCATTTGGTTATCTATCTCTCAAGGATTACTATCTTTCAGTGTCTGATGTCCAGTGTCTTGAAAACCACTGTGCTATATATTTTGTTTTTGTTGTTGTTGCTTTTGTTCCATCTGGGAGGGTAATCTGGTGTCTGTTACTCCATCTTGATCAGAAGCAGAAGTCAGCAGTTTGCTTTTGAATCTAGGGGAAACCATGCAATGTCGTCCAGGAAAGGCAGCTGTTTGACTATGCCAGCTACGTAATGTTGGAGAGAACATTCAAGAATAAGGGTAAAGATAGAGATTCTAATAATTCATTGCAGTGAAACCTGTCATTGAAGTATGCAAAGGTCACATGGAGGATGCTCATAACAGAAGCATGCGAACCCACAACCTTGCAAGCTTAATATGGTAAAGAAGACACTGCCTCAGGAGACCCAAAACAGAGAAATGATACGTTTCTGAATGGTCCTTTGAGTGCTGTAGGAACTTGACAATAAGCCATTTCATGCCTGTGATTCCAAGCTAAACATGCTACTTATTTGCTAAGTGTAGAAGCATTTGTGGAGGCCAAGGGGACCCTGTTTATTTTAAGCATCCTGTTGTGCTCTATCAACACTAATGGGGGCTGAGCAGCCAAATTATCATGTGTCACATCCACTGGGAAATTCACTCTCAAAGATCTAAGTGGAAATTTAACAAAAGCTTCAAGTTTGGGAGACATTCATAAGGAGGCAGGTCGCAAATATTTGGAAATTACTCTGTTCTGAGCAATCGCAGAATGCACTTTTATTTTATTTTTTTTTGCAAGATGTTGTTCTCTCACTGATGTTCATCCTTATTTTGAGTATATTTTTTGCCTTAAGTTGTCTTAAAAATCTTCATGAGAGGAAATATAAGACCTCACCCAGGTGTTCAGTGGGTACTTCCTTAGAACAAAGAAACAGTATGATTCAATAAAGGAGATGACCATGGCAGTTACAGATACTACTTCTTCAGGTGACATTTTTTTATTTAGGAAGACAACTAAGAAGTTGACCATTACTGTATGCCTGCGTTATGCCATGCAGTGTGTTCAGTGCTTGACAGTGTTGCTTTGAATCCTCACAGGCATGTGTGACAGTATCGCAAATTTATGGAGAAATAAGTGGAGACTCGGGGAGGCCATGCACCTTGCTAGATTCAGCATGTCTGGCTTTAAATATCAAGCTATTTGTTTATGCTGCCTGAAGAATGCTTAGCTTTGGTCAAATCTGTATTAATTTATTATGCGAGGTAGTCCTGGGAAACAGAATACTCTATGCTTTGGAATCAGATAGTATATTTGTAAGACTGGCTCCACCCCCTAAAAATAATTCATTCATTCAACAGATATGTATTGTGGGTGATAAAGGGGGAGGGGAAAATAGACTAGACTGAACTTTTACCCATAAAACTGGAAGCTTAGTGATGGCAGTTTGGAGATTCAAACCAGTTTAGCCTAACATCTGTGCTTGAACTCTTTCTACAACACCATCTTGCATTGCCAATATAATTTAGTGTCATTTTGACTGCCATTAAGCTAATGAACTATTTTGACTTCAGAGTCTCTTATAATGGCTTAAAGTATGGACTATGAAATATGCCACCTAAAATCATGCCTCATCTCCACTACTTATGTCTATGAGATCTTGGGTAAATTATTTACCCTGTCTTTGCCTCAACATCTTATTGATAAAATGGGGGTGATAAAAAGAATCTATCTTACAGAGGTTTTGTGAAGTTTAAATGAGTAGAACATATGGATGGATACTTAGTCCACTACAAGTACTTAAATAACCATTGTTACTATCTATTTTTTAACATAAGAACTCTTTTTTTAAATTTTATTTATTTATTTTAATGTTTTTTTTTGAGAGAGAGAGACAGAGTGTAAGTGGAAGAGGGGCAGAGAGAGAGGGAGACACAGAATCTGAAGCAGGCTCCAGGCTCTGAGCTGTCATCACAGAGCTTGATGAGAGGCTTGAACTCATGGACTGTGAGATCATGACCTGAGCTAAAGTCAGATGCTTAACCAACTGAGCCACCTAGGCACCCCTATTTATTTGGTATTTATTTGTTTGTTTGTTTGTTTGCTTGTTTGTTTTAAGATAGACAGTGAGAGAGGGAGAGAGAGAGAAGGAGAGAGAGATTACAAGCAGGCTCCACTGTCATTATGGAGTCTGATGGGGGGCTGGAACTCACCAACCATGAGATCATGACCTGAGTGGAAACCAACAGTCAGTTGCTTAAGTTGCTGAACCAACTGAGCCACCCAGGTGCCCCAAATTTTGTGTATTTATTTTGAGAGAGAGGGAGTGTACATGTACATACACACATGAGTGAGGAAGGGGCAGATAGAGAGGGAGAGGGAGAGAATCCCAAGTTGGCTCCGCACTGTCAGTGCAGAATGCCACACAGATTTCAAACTCATGAAATGTGAGGTCATGAACTGAGTCAGATTCAAGAGTCAGGCACTTAACCTACCCAGGTGCCCTAATACATCTTTTTCTTTTCTTTCTTATTTGTATATAGAAATACCTCACTCTTTAGAGTAAATGGGGGATATTTTTCTCTCCTATAGAAAAATTAGGGCACTTTAAATCAATGATATTATAACTGGAAAGAACAATAGAAAATATCTTTTAAAATACATACTGTTGTTACCCTCCAAAGAAATACTGCCCAATTAGGATAAGTGACCCTGAGAAACCAGAATAACCCAGCTAATTAGCAACAGAATTATTACCAGATCCCAGGAGACTGCAGGAATTATTTTTCCTTTATATTTATCATTCTCAAATTTCATCTTAACACACTGGCTTTGGGGACTAGATGGCCTTGGGAAAATTACCTAAACTTTCTGAACCTTAGCTTTCTCATCTATAATATGGAGATGTTATAATCCTAATCCCTCATTAGGATTCTGTGGTCATAAAATGAAGTAATGTTTACAATAGACTAAGCACATTATAAGTACTCAATAAATATTATATATGCATACTGGCTAAGAGCTCTGGCTTTGGAGTCAAATATACCTGAATATTAATCCCGCTCCCATCTACCAAATTGTTGGGTAACACTGGGAAAGTTACTCAACTTCCCTAATCCCCTCTCAGTTTCTTAACTTATACAATAAGGATTGGACTGCCTCTCTCTTAGAGCTGTTGTGAGGACTAAAGAAAATAATGCTTGTAAAGCATCAAGCACAACGCCTGGCATACAGTCAATGTTCAATACACAATAACAGATGTACGTATAATTATAATTGCTTTCATTATTATTTTTTTAATCATCTGGTTTTGATTCTGTCAATATCATTATGTGCTTAAATAATGTTCTCCAAGGTTCTGGACATGCAGACCAGCTTTCTGCACGTAGATAGGGGTGTGTTCTGGATCTCTTGTCAGTCATTTTCCCCCTCACAAACTACAGTCAGTAAGAGTGAATCATTTGGCATATAAAGTGATAGAATGTTTATTGCCTGACTACCAAAAGAAAAACTTGGGTGAGATTCCTCTGATATAGACTTATTACTACAGGGCAAGATTCCAAGGTCACTCTCTAAGACATAAATAATTGGATCCACATTTCCATTTAGAAACATACAGAGTTCAAGATCTCTTACAGAGAATGAAGGGAGAAGATGAGGGATAACATATCAATGAAGAGTAAATATGTTGATGTTATAGATGCTAGTGGTAAGGACTACAGAGATTGTCACAGTAAGGTATCTGACTTATTTGGTTTGGCATCAACAAATTTGGAGGGAGGTTCGGGGCCACTAGAGAGTGATAAGGTCACAGCTAGAGTCAGTAGGTCCTGGAAAAGAACATCACAAGCCCATCAAAGTTATTTCTCCTTCCCATGATTTGCTAGTCTGAGATACCAGTTTTTCTTTATCTATTGTTGGTGTCACACGATTATAGTATCTATAATATGCATCTTCAATTTCTAATGTTTTCAATGAGGATTGAAGACTCAGAAAGGTTAAGTGAAATGTCTAAAGTCTCCCAGTTAATTAATAGAGAGGAAAGGCCAGATTCCAACTGTTTGACCATAATTTACATTGCTGCTATTCTAAAATCCCAATAGATTAGCATTTATTACTATTTTCTAACTTTTCAGAGCAGGAAACTGCCCAGAGAGGCTTAGTGACATACCACTCAGGATCACATAGCTTTTTTTTTCCTTTTTATTTTTTATATAGTTTGTTGTCAAATTGGTTTCCATAAAACATCCAGTGCTTTTTAATGGCAGATCTGAAACTGGAATCCAGTTCTTCTGGTCCTCAACTTGCCATTCTTTCCACGATAAAAAATGGAGATACCAAAATCCCTTTTCAGAGTGTCCACTGAGAGTTATAAAGCATTATCTATGCCATTCATACCATCCCATGTTGTTTTAAGCTACTTGCCATGGCAACCATCAAAATATTAAGCTTCTCAAAGCAGGATTGGAAAGGCAAATGCAGCTTTGCTATTGTTCATGGTGATGGATGGAATCATGCAGAGCCAAGAATCACTTACCACTGATCCTCTTCCATTCAAGTGATGTAGATCACACAGCTGCTGGATCAGAATTCAGCCTTCTCCATGACAGTTTTGCTGTATGGTATCTCCTTCATGATAGGTTCATAATAAGTATATAGCAAATGAACACAGCTATAAACATGGTAGGTTATAGATCATTCCTAAATTTCCTTCCTTTCTTCCTCCCTCCCTCCTTCATTCCCTTTCTCCTTTTCCTCTATCCATTCCCCCTTTCTTTCTATGTAAATAACAGAGTCCGCAAATCCACGTCAGGTTTCAAATGGTCTCAGCCAAGAAGATCAACTCCAGCCCTCAGACCCCATGCCTCTAAGATATTGATTTTAATGAGAAATGTAATAAAACCCCCAAACAGATTTTTTGCCTTTTGTCATCCTTCTCCTTTGCTTTATTTCTCCACTTATGATATCTTTGGTAAAGAAGTGTGTGTGTGTGTGTGTGTGTGTGTGTGTGTGTGTGTGTGTGTTAGAGAGAGGTCTGTGAAGATCTTGACTAATCTGCTACTAAGACATGATGCTGGAAAGGTGGTTTGCTGTTCATTGACCCTGAAGTTACAGGATTGTCAGAGGAAAGGGGAGATGGCTGAGGTGGTTGTAGCAAGCAGCAAGAAAGCCTCAGGGCCAATGCAATTTCCTTGAACAAAATAAAGAATCCATGGTTATGATATTTCAAAATAATTTCCCAGTATGACATTATTTATCAAGCAGTGGATCTTTTAAAAGAGGTCATTTAGGACAAGTAGACAGAGGGAAGGACTGTAGATTTTATAGCGGGGGTTATAAACCAATACAGTAATTAGCACTAAGTGGATGAGTACGTGTGCTGGGGATGGGCACAGGTATCTGTGTTGTTGTTCTGTTCTCCTGTCCAGATGTTGTGCCAGCTGCAGGGTGATGAGGATGCTCACAGACCTCACCTTCTCTCCTTGTCTTCTACATAGCTGCAGGCTTCTCTCTTTGGCTGCCCATCTGGCTCCTGGCACCAGGAAATAAAATTATTATTAATTTTTCCAAATGAAAGGCTTTGAATCACAGCTGTTAATTACCAGATAATTATTAAAAACACATATTGCCTACTGAGGTTTGAGAAGACAACTCATCCATGCTGCCCGGCCCTCTCTCAGAGACTCTTAGCCTCAGTCGTTATACGTGTTTCTTCAAAGAACAAAATGTGATTTTACTACATATTCAGTCAAATGCAAATAAGAAGGGTAGTGAAGATATTCCAGGACAGTTTTTAAAGTAATAAAGACTTCTTCTCCCTGCACAGCATGTTCTAGAATCCCAAATTGCTTATCTTAGCCCGATGCTTGATTCAGATTACCTCCATTTGGGGGCCTTTCAAACACCTGCAGCCCTTCTGATGGTGCTGACTAAGGCCTGTGTACCAATGATGCCTGAGAAATAGAAAGAAAGAAAAGGCCCCGCAGAAGGGTACTAATAAATTATAGATCTCGGCTGTCATGCTGGGTCGCTGGAACTAGGGTGAGGGACAGATGGAGGCTGCCTGAGCAGGCACAGCCTGGGGGTGGGGAGAGCAGCCAGTGAGAGGTGGATTCTTCGCATGCCAAGGGAAATGACTGGAAATTATGGCTGGACAAGGGAGAGGAAGGAGGTATGGTGCTCTGAACTATGTGCGCTGGAGGAAGAGGTGGAAAGAAAGCTCCAGATGTTTATGGGGCATTGGATGGATTTACTGTCTTGAATCCCAAGTCTGTGGGACAATGTGATCAGACCTATAACCAAGGAGTATCTTGTGATGTCTAAATTCTCAGTATGGCACTAAGCTTGTGGAGAAGATAGACATCCAAGACAGGGTATCTCTTTTTATGGATCTTATAAACCAGTTGGCAATAAAGACTACAATGGATGGGGATAGTCCATGGACAATGAAAAGACAGAAGCTAGGTGTTAAATTCACTCATTCAATCAGTATTTATTGAATACTCATTACCACATAAATCAAGTACTATATTAATGAGCAAAATAACAAAACATGAAATGATATCTCTGCTCTCCTGGAGCTTACATTCTAGCAGAATGTGACAAACTGTAAAAATATTGAGGAAGTGCAATATAAAGTGTTATGTGCAGATAAATGCTATGAAAAAAAATGGGCCAGATAGCAGGAATGGGTAGTTATGGTGGGGATGAATCTAATTACAAAGAGCGTGAGTAGGGAAGTTTTCCCAGAAGTGACCTGAAGGAGGTGAGGGATGGAGCTATGTGAACATCTTGGCAAGAGTGTTCCAGTCAGAGTAAGAAACTTCAATAAAGTTGTTGAGGCAGAAGCAAACCTGGCCTCAGTGACTGAAGGGAAGTGATTGACAGGGACAGTGAGGAGTGGGGCAAATGAGGTCAGGGAGGTAAAAATGGAACCAATGTACATATGGGACCTGGAAAGCCATTACAAATACTTTGGTTTTTATCTAGGAGTGAGATTGGGCTCCATCAGATGGCATTGAACTGAAGGGAGATGTGACCTGACTGCTAAGCCAACAAGGTGCATCTGGTCTCTGTACTGCTTCTCAAACTTGAGCATTGCATTAGAATCAACTGGAGGACTTGTTAACATACTGCATTCAATGGGTAGAAGTTGGGGACTAAGATTTTGCTTTACTGGCAAGATCTCAGTGACAATGGCACTGCTGGTGCTGAGGATCATTATTTGACAACAGCTCTAAGAGGAACGGCGGAAAGCAATGAAAGATGAAGCATCATAAGCTCCATCTTGGAGGAGGCATATGGATTTTAGACCCTGAATAATGTGGGGAGAGGAAGAACCTTTCAAGAAAAGAGGGATTATAGGAGAAGATGCAGAGTGGTGTTTTTTTCTTTTCCATTCTGCCTTCGGCTGAGAAGAAGTTTATAAGTTTATAGAACAAGAACACAAGGAAACCTGGTTGGCTCAGCTAGTTGAGCCTCTGCCTCTTGATTTTGGCTTAGGTCATGATCTCACAGTTGTGAGATCTCATGGGCATACATGGGCATGGAGCTTGCTTAAGATTCTTTCTCCCTCTCCCTCTGCCCCTCCCTGCTGTCACATGTGTGCATTCTCTCTCCTTCTCTCTCTCTCAAAAATATAGAACACAATTATCTATAGATCTTATATTTGATAAATTCTAGTCTCTCTGGTACCCTTTTGAAGCTCTTTTTTTTTTTTTATTATGTTCAAAGGAAAAGAGAGATCTCACGTATAAATGTCAGCCTTGGTATACAGGGCAGTCTGCTTGTTGTCATTATCGCCCAGCACCTCTCCCTCTTGGGTTCCGTGGCTGTCATCCCTTTTTGGCATCACGTCTCTTCTGCAAGACACCAACCTTTTGCCCTACTTCCCAAATCACCCACAGTCAAGAACTACTATGAGCAAAAGGCTTTTAGTGAAGCCTTGTGAGGTCCCGAAGTGAGAGCACAGCACAGAACAAAAAGCAACTTAAAACTGAGTACCAAACATCCTAAAAATTCCTCAGTCATCCCTGACTTTAGGAATTTCTTGCTGGCCACACTTCCCAGGCTCCTGCTTTATGACTAGGTATTCTCCCCCCACCCACCTCCAAATCTACTGCTCCATTACTCTAAAAGGTGTTATATGAAGCAGCTTGATGCTTTGTGGTGTCCTCATTCTGCCTCCAGTCTACACCCCCAGGAGCTTTGCCTTCCTCACCCTAGAGGGCCCAACAAGGCCTTTTCCTAAGTAAAACAAGGTTCTCTCAGGAAGGAAAAGGATGCAGGCCTCTTGGGACATCCTGTTTCAAAAACATTGGATTTCTTCCTTCTCCTTCTAGTTATACATATGATATAGCAAGATGAAATATATCTTAAATAGCTCAAAAACAGTGTGGGAAACTGAAACAAGAGTAGGAAATTAAGGGGAAGCCAGTACACAAAACACATACTCTTACATCCTAAGCTTTGCTAGAAGACAGTTCAAGTTTAGCTTTTTATATGCTCTCAACAAAAAGGGGAAGCAGAGTATAGGGGTCAATGTCCTTTTTTGGTGAACTAACAAGATCAGCTCATTGCAGCAGTAGGAGAAATTGTAGTCGGGGAGAGAGAGGGGCCAGCTTATCAACATGCCAGGGAGAGGAGCTTAGACTTTGTATGAAAGGAACCCAGGCACCCATTTTTAAGATTTTTGTTAAGCAAGACAGGTTTTAAACAACATCTAAGGAAAATTAGTCTCGCAAAATCTGTAAGATAGATGATAGAATACAGAGGGTCTGAAGTCAGGACAGCCATCGGAAGGCTCAGTTTCATGCAAGATCCAGGCAGGGGCTGTAGGTGCTGTCCAGCACCCATTCATTCTCCAGCCTAATTGCTGAAATGCAGCCCTTGGGCCATGACCAGTTTCCTTGCAACCACTCCTGCTGTCTTTCTGACCATCTGCCTGGAAGCCATCCCTCTTTCTGCTCTTCTAGGGACCGTAACACATGCTGCTTATTAGATCTGTGTTGTAGGTATTTGTGGACATGTTCATTAGAAATTTTGCTCCACAAGAGCAGGGGTCACCACCTAAACCAGTTTGCCAAAGTTAGACCAGAGGTGGTGCGGTAATAACAAAATCAGCACTACTCACAGAGAACTGAGACACTCAGGTAGGCTCCCGTTCTCAGTATAAACCATAGGAGAGCTGAAAGAAATGGAATAAGGTGTAAGATAACAAAGCATTGGGTTAGGGAATAGTGTGTAATGATAGAAAGTATCCATTTAGGAGTCAGAATATAAGATGGATTTGAAATCTGGAATGTGCTAGCATTTACAAGCAGTGTGACCTTAGGCAATTATATAACCTCTCTGCCCTGAGATTTTTCTTCCACTCAGAAGGGTCATTATGAATATCAAGAGTTAAAGCATGTAAAGCACATCAAAAAACACTTAAAATGGGCTGAGTGATCAGTTAAGTGTTAGCCATTAGGGTTGTTACACACAGTGGATATTCAATAAATATTGGTGGGGTAAATTCCTAGGGGTCGCTAGTGAAGATGCTATGTAAAATCTTCACCAAAAGTATTTCGTGAAAGCAAGTAGTTTTTCCAGCATATAAGTTTGCTGGGAATTGAGATATAATCCACATAGTATAAAATGTGCTCTTTTAAAGTATATAATTCAGTACGTGGTAGTATATTTACAAAGTTGTGCTGTCATTAACCATTAGTTCCAGAACATTTTTACCACACCAAAAGAGAAACCTTATATTCATCAGAAATCACTTCCCATATCCCTTCTTCCTAGACCCTGGCAATCAGAGCCTACTTTTTTCTGTCTTTATGGATTTGTTTATTCTGAGTATTGAATATACATACATAGAATCATTCAATACCTGATGTTTTGTGTCTGAGTTCTTTCATTTAGCATTATCTATTTGTCAGTTGATGGAAATTTGGAAGAGAATTGTCTATCATTAATAATTTGCTATGAATATTCATGTGTAAGTTTTTGTAGACACATGTCTTCATTTATCTGAGGCATATACCTAGGAATGGAATTTCTGGTTCACATGCTAATTCTATGTTAACATTTTGAAGAACTACCAAACTGTTTGCCAAAGTGACTTCACCATCTGATCTCCCCACCAGCAATGTATGAGGTTTCCGATTTTCCACACCTTTGTGAAAACTAGCCATTGCCTGTCATTTTGGTTAAAGCCACCTTAGTAGGAGTGAAGCAGTATCCTGTGATTTGGATTTCAGTTTCCCTAAATATCCATGATGTTGAGCATCTTTTCAAATGCTTATTGTCCATTTGCATATCTTTAGATCATTTGTTTTTAACATGGCACACTGGGGTGAAGATGGCAAACCTAGATAAAGTTGTTTAGGGGTAACATATGTCCTGGTGAGACACAGTCAGATAGTGAGCACAAGGGACTGAAGTTAGAGTCCTCCTACTAATCCACATGGGCGGCTGCTGAAGTCATCAAGCAGCGTGAGTTCGAGGAGGAAGAAAAGACCACGGAATCTTTGCGTCTTAAGAAATATTTGCACTCAATAGGAGAATGAATTAGGGGAAGAAAAGAAGAAACAAAAGGATCTGCAGAAGTCTGGAATGGATGTAGGGTGCTTCTTAGAGAGCAAAATGTAAATTTCCAGGAATTCTATTGGGATCTGTAAACTGCCTTCATCAGTGGTTTCTTTCTGAAAAAACAAAAACAAAAACAAAAACAAAACCAGTCCCCAAGAAGATAATTGACAGTTCCAGTCAGTAAGAGCCCATCCAACTGAGTGAGGATATATTTCCCAGAGTTTATTGTATCAGACCGCTAGACTGTTCTTTAGTTTGCCTTTTTAATCTATGAAATACTCTACAAATCAGGACATAGAATTTTTTCCCTTATAATTTCTCAAGCCAGAAAAAAAAAATCATGATTTAATAGGACACATGGCTGTTGGCCCGTAACTCATCCCCCAACTTGTGTCCTCACTTTGGTCCTTCATGCCCAATGTCTAGTCCCTAATTTTGTTGTATTTAGAGAACTCAAAGGAAAATCATAAGAACTGTGGATCTTTCTCTACTTTATGCTCCCTTGGTTTCTTTAGATCAAATATGTAGATAAGCTCCCATTTTTATGTTCCTTAAAATAATTCAGTCTGGTTGGGGAGGTCAGTGCTTAGTTTTGTTGCTTACCTTCCATTTCTTCCTGAGTTGCTTCCTTAAATGTGATGTTATTTAATCAACTCCAAATTCCTCTCGAAAAGGCCTTTAACTGTTTCTATATATCCCTCTTATTTCAGTTTATTTTATGCAGCTTCAAACATAACTGACACTCGCCTGGGTCCACTGATGGAAAATAAAGGTCATAGCCTGGGGCCCCAATCATCACTTTTCCAGACTTCCACACATGTTTGTACATGCATATGTCAATCTTTTCAATGTTATTCTTGATTTAGTGGAAACAATCAGAAGAAAATTGGTGCTGAATGTTGGCTGCAAAGCTTCCTTCAAGAAATTCACCAACAGGCAGGCAGCTGCCTGGCTGGACCTCATGATTAAGTTCACCAAAATGCTTTTAAAGAGGCCAGAGTTGCCCAACACAGTCTCAGAGATAAATTCCTTTTCTCTGAAAAATGCTTCATGGACTGGCTATGGTGGCTGTTCTTAGCATGTATACTGCCTTGGTGCTCCCTCTGCAGTCTTCCCTCCACCCTAGAGCCTCTCTCTGCAGGTGTGCTTGTGCAGTTGATGTCCTACTGTGTGTGGTATGGCATAACAGTTAGGAAGAGCTATGCACTTTCAAATTCAGCTATCCTCATCACTTGTTAAATGAGCAATAGTGGACGTATTTTACTTAAACTCTCTGGGCCTCCATCTATTCATCTGTAAAATGAACATAATTAAAGAAACCATTTCATAAGGCTGTCATGAGAATTAACGAGGTAAGCTATAGTGAGTTCTTAGTACAATAGAAATGGCAAAATCTATCTTCCATTTTGTTATTTATTAACTTAATTTGTTGTTTATTTACCCAGCTGTTCAATACGGAAACTTCCAAGTCACTTATCTCCTCATTCCTACTCTCTCTCTCTCTCTCTCCCTCTCTCTAACTGGCTCCTTCTCCTGTTAATTGTATCATTGGAAATCTCTAGAGTCCATCACCTTTTTTCTATTTCACCATCATTGGTTCATTCAGGACCTCTCCCGGTCTAGCGGTTCTGCCTCCCTCCCTCTACCACTTAAACACTCGTGTCTTTCTTTCCCAGGATCATCAGGGTTGTTTTTGCTAAACACAGACTTGACCATGTCAAATTGAATGACTAACTTTCTCAGTGTAAAGTTTCAGAAGAGGAAATTTTAAGGCAATCTATCAATTGTAATTTTGATTAAATGCCCCCATGCTTTTGATTTTTATGGGTCTTTTTCTTTACACAAAGTCTCCTCATTTCAAGCCTGGTGCTGTATCATTTCATTTCATTATTCCAGTGTTTTCAGTGCAAGTTTTATGTATTCCCAGAGGGAAGTAGTTCATGAAGATTCCTATTTGATGTCAGCTTGTTTGTTTGTTATTGAAGTATAATTAACATACAATGTTACATAAGTGTACAACATATTGATTCAACAATCCCATACATTACTCAGTGTGTCACCATAATGAATATAGTCACCATCTGTCACCATACATTATTACCTATACAGTATTACAGTATTATTACCTATATTCCCCATGCTGTACTTTTTATTTCCATGACATATATTTTATAACTGGAAGTACAAACTTCCTTAACTTCTTAATCCCCTTTACCTAATTCTCCCTGTCTCCTACGCATCTCCCATAAGGAAATCACCAGTTTGACCTCCATATTTTGTCTGTTTGTTTCTTTGTTCATTTATTTGTTATTTACATTCCACATACAAGTGAAATAATGTTATATTTGTCTTTCTCTGACTAACTTATTTCACTTAGAATAATACCCGCTAGGTTCATCCATGTTGTTCTCAATGGCCAAAGCTCATTCTCTTTATGGCTGAGTAATGTCCATTTGTACTTATTTTCCAAATGTTCTTTATCCCTTCATCTATGGATGGACACTTGAGCTAGTTCCATATCTTGGCTACTGTAAATAATGTTGAAATAAACA
>NC_043710.1:82791490-82802150 GCF_006229205.1 Suricata suricatta | reverse complement strand
TTTTTTTTATTGCTTCTGTTGGTATAATATAATGTTCCACATTAACATTATTACAGGGATAATCATTTATTAATTTATAGCATTGGCCTGATGAAGGTATTATTAACCAAATATTAAAGCCTCGCTTTATGGAAAAAATAAAATTCCCTCCTTGTCAGCTGACATCTGTTAGTCTCCTATCTAGAAATGCTGCTGTTTCCCAAATTCCATGACTTAAACTCAAATCTCCTCAGCATGGGACTCAAGGCATGTTATAATCAATTAGTCTGATCTCCTCTTTCATTGCTCCACTAACAGGTTCTTTGCTTCTACCTTTATTTTCTGGCCTTTCCCCCAATTTAACATCGTCATATTTCATCATGCCATTAAAATTACTCTAGAATGTTATTTTAATAGCTGCATAGTAATCTATCATATGAATATGCCATAATGGATTTAATATCTTAATATTGTTGATCATTAAGATAATTTCCAATTATCTGGTATTAAAAATGTTACAAAAGCATCACTGTTCACATTGTTTTGTCTACATCAATGGATAGTTTCATGGAATATTTTATTGATAACTTGAAAGTATGCTTAAAATTGTAAGTGGTGCCAGACTCCTGCCAGGCATAGACATATGTGACAACAAAGGGACATTACAATGGGGGAGTGCAGGGAGGAAAGCAAAAGAAGATGGGCACAAGCCTGTTAGTCAATGACTTCCCATCCATAACTCTAAGACCTTGACCTCCAGCGCAGAAGCTGACTTGCTGGGCTGTCCTTTTAATGGTCTCTCTAGAAATGACTCTGGTTTTGGAGTAGCTGAATATACTTTACCATTCTAATGCAGTTGGAATACTTGATACGGTCCATTTAAGGATCCAGGACATCCCCCACGCTCTTTCTTAAACTTTGATTTACAATTTTTTTTTTACTTTAGTGGTTCCTTCCTTCCTTCCTTCCTTCCTTCCTTCCTTCCTTCCTTCCTCCCTACTTTCATGCCTTATTGCCTTCTGTCCTTTCAGCAGAATATATTGTGGGTCAAATATATGTTGGTGTGTTGGGTGAGGGTCCCAGAAGTGCATGAAACACAGCCCCATCCTAGAGAAGCAAACCTCATAATTCACCAGACATAGAGTTAAGAATTTTTACTTTTTTCCCAATTGTGATATTCATGTCAGTGACTTTCAACTATTTTTTGTGCTTGTAATGCCATTTTTTCTTTTGGGTAGTGACATTATTAATAAGTAGGCTCTTCCCCTTTGCTTTATCCCAAGTTGTGGGAATGTTCACAAGTTAATATTTCTCTAAAATGCTGTGAGCTTCCTAGATAGAAACTACTCTTATTATTACCACCATTAGTATCATTATTAATAATCCAAATAACAATATCAGTATCACCAGCAGCACACTATCCCCCTGTGCTACCATTCACAGTCATTATTATTATACCTCTTTTTATTATTTCTCCATGATCACCCAGGGGCTGTTCATAAAATTAAAATCCAATAAAAAAGAATGAAGAATAATTAAAATAACACCAAGAACAATAGCAATGAGATGACAAATACTGAAAAACCCAAGAAAACATAACCAAGGGGCCTAACTTCACTATGACAGGTGCTAATAAGATCAACTAGGAATATGTGACAAAATTCTTCCTGAGAACTAGAAAATTCTTTCCTTACTCAATGGCCTTTTTTGCCACTGAGGTCTCAAGGGATGCTAGATTGTATAACACTTATTTAGCTGATCCTGCCAAAAATGTGCTGCAAGGGGGAAAAAGATGAAGAAAAGAAAACTCTTTCATTATTAGAGGCACACTGAAGAATATTTCCCCTCTGGCCAGATGCTGGCAAAGCTCCCAGGCACTTTTCACAGCTGCCCACATCCTACAGAAAGCTTAGTGGAGCTTCAGGGGAGCTTCATACTGCACTTTTCCCATGTTTTGGGCACCCTTGTAGATTTTGACCTCAGTTTCTCCATCTGAAAAATGGATGGAAGGTTCTGACATACAACTCCTGAGGAAAGCCAACTAAAATAGCTATTTCTATACAAAACATACACCATAGTAATCTGACAGTCATTTTGCTGAAGCATATAGGTACTAAAAATTAGAGGGAGTGGAATTTTACTGCCTGAAATGTAGTCAGGCACAAAAGAAAAAAAGAAACAGAATAGACAAGTTTTGTTTCATGTATACCTTGACAAGCTTTGATACTGAACAAAGAATATATCACTGAACTTCACCTTAGTTAGTAGACATGAAATTGTCACCTATGTTTACATGCCTGGATGTTTCTTTGGGAGCTTTCATGCAATGTAAGCTGTCACTCCTTCTGTTAATTTTATGACAAAGATCAATGTTGTCTTTGGACAACGTTGTATGGTGGGGAGAGCACCGAAGTGGGGATCTGAGACCTTGGAAACTCCCTAGGTTTTCATTTGTGAGATAAATATCCTTGACTATTCTAGAGGTACTTCTGTGTATAATTTCTCAAAGCAGTATGAATCTCTACAAGGCATTCCTCTCCATGTCTTAGTTTTCTTATATAAAAATAAACTAAGGGCATTGGGAAACTGCCCCTTCCAACTCTGACATTAATACCATTATTTCAAAGATGAGAAACTAAAATCTGAGAAAGGTGACTTGTCCAAAGCCATATACCTCGATGGATGCTGGACGTCTAGAACCGTGCACACCAATCCTAGATTCTAGTGTTGTTTTCACATCACCAACCTACACTGTATCCCAAATGCCATGAAAATAGTTACCTTTCTCCATTACAGACCCACACACACCTTTACCTCTCTCCCAGGCCTATTCTATTGCTCGCAAGTTCAAAAGTACTCAGCAGATAGTCTATTAGGTGACTCTGAAACTTGATTGTCTAAGACACACACTCATTTCAACTTAAAACGCACTATGGCACTGTAGCAAGGGGCAGGGTAGCCCCCCTGCCCCTCTTCCCTCTCTCCTCCTCACATCAATCAGCACAGCCTCAGCTGCCTCCTCAAATGGATTTCACTTTCTGTTCCATCTCATTTGACACTTTATCAGCTGGAGATGGCTCTGAAACGGTGTTCTGTCAGCTCCTGAGACACATTCCATATCTGCCAAAAACCTCTCACTCCCTGGCAAGGCAGCTGAGGACGCAATAAAGGAGAGAAAAAGAGGTAGATGATTACCTTAACTCAATTTTGTTAAAATAGTGTGAACATTTCCCTGACTTCTCTTAGGGTGGCATAAGGGGAGAGGAGGAGGATGGAGGAGAAGGATAAATGAGATCATTGTCAACTGTTTCTATCCTGAAAGGAGATTTGTCCATCCTGGTTGAGAAGTTGGTTCTGATCCATGACATTCTCATTATTATTGTGACATGTGTTTACTCTAAAAAGAAGACAGCTTTAATTGAGGATTCCTATGCAGGAGACAGGGTGATGACAAGGTTTCCAAACATAGTAACTCTCCTCAAGGAGCTTAAAATCATATCTGTTAATTCAGATGTGTGATAGGTATATATTTATTTAGAAAGCTACTACTACTTCTGGACGTCCAGCTGCCAGGCTAAGTAAGTGTCAAAGAGGAAGAGAATGAACACCGGATTTGGGTATATCTGGCATTGTGTAAGGAATCTGCTCCCCCTCCCCCTTCAAAGTAACTCCTTTAAGAGAGGACAGTTGATCACGTGAGTGGAGCCCCACCACTGATGCGGTTAGGGTTAAGAAAGAAAACAAAGTCCTTGGAAGGATTTGAAGTGACTCAGAAGGGGAGGAGCTTAGGCACAGGCGTGGAGCAGGATTGGTGAATCTCACCTCTCAATCTTGAAGCCCCCACCCTCACCCCCCAGTCTGAGCCACAAACTTCAGAGATCTAGGAGAACCTTTGTTCTGAAGTTCAGTTGGCATATTCGTTCTGCTCCACTTGTCAGTGGAAGAGAAACCATTCATGCTGTTTGTTTGACTGTACCTCTATTTTTATCTAGGATAAACCGTGTTGATTTTTCAGCATTTTCTTATTTGTTATTTCATTTGCCCTCCAGAACTCAGAAAAAAAAGCCTCAAACACCATTTTACTTCTGTCTTCCTGATCCTGGGGGGAAGATTAATAGATCTGGGTTTTATGATGTCTATGGTCTCTGCTCCCTTTCCCCTTTCTCTTTTCCTTCTCTGTGCCTCCTCCTTCTCCCTTACCCTTGCTTCCACAAATATCTTCCACTTGGAATCTAATTCTTGATGTCTGCCCTGGAGGGAGGCAGGGGTGGGGTGGGAGGGGGAGTTCCATTCTCCTCAAAGTCTATCAGAAATATGAATGCCCAGGACAAAGCTGATACCTCAGACCTCAAGTTGCCGTCCTCGGCATTTTCTCTCCCCTACCCAATTCTGTTTCAGAAAGTAAATGGTTTCTTATTTGATATGAAAATTAATTTCTGGACAAAAAGAAATATGCCTGCATAGGGGCCAAATTTGTGTTGTCTCACAGCACGGCTGTAATTACACTGTAGATCAAACTGACTCCTTCGTTTTCGGTGGCTTTTTTCCCTCTGTGATGTCCCTGAGGCTGCCAGGATAGCCAGCAGCGGCAGTTTTCATTAGCAGCAGAGCAAGGGGATGGCGATAGATGGGCTGGGCTAGCCATCATTTGCAGATCTCCCTCCCCAATTTCTTTTTCTGGAGGGATATGTACAATCCAGACAAACACAGACGGACCCAGGATCCAAGTCTCTAGCCACAGTGTGAGGGTGAATAGCAGGGGCTCTGATAGGGCCCCTCGCCATCCTGTTGGTTGCAAGCACTACCACTCACCTGCATCCAGCTGTCAGCCTCAAGAAGGGTTTGACACATTCCCAATTACCACACTGTCTACCAGAAATCCACGTTCACGTGCTAAAAATGGTCACTGTGAATTAATATTAAGGTAAGAACTTGTGAAATAGGGCAGAACCAATAAGAAATTTTCCAGAGTAATGGAAGTGAAGTGGCTTTTATGCTGTATTCAATATTTGGAATTCTAGAAAGATTTCCAGGAAAATCATAGCTTCCTTCTTTCATATCCCAACTCCCATAGCTAATTCTAAATTGCTTGTACATAGCCCCACTATTGTTTGTTTGGTATAATTAGACCCCCAGATCTATGGCCCTCAAGTGAACATCTACTCTTTGCCAATAAGCCATGTATTACTCCCCAAAGAAGCTTATTTGATTCTGACATCTACAGGGTGAAGGAAAACTATTTATTCACAAACGGGACTAGTGATCCTTCAATTTCCCCATAATATGTTGGGAACAAATGATTTGTGTGTGGAGATAGGAGTGTTCAGACACACTTCACATCAGAAAACCAACCAAGGAGGTGTGGACAAGTTCCATCACCTTGAACCAAAGGTCAAAAATAAGATTACATGATCGCCTTGGTTGAATTGAGGGCCATGGGATGTACCCCTTGATTTCTGCAGCCTTCCCACTGGCCCAGAGTGACCATTCATGTATTCTACCCATGACTGTCCCTCCCACAGCCATGCTCATGAGAGCATCTTTTTAATTCTACAGTGACATTTTCAAGATGATTCAGCTTCAATGCCTCTAAGGAAAGGTCCTTCTCACATTTCCACTCCCATGGGATTTTTGTAAGGAAACCAATATTAATAGTGTTTTGAATGCTTTTGAGAAATCAAAACAGTTCACCTCATTGGAATGCAACAAAACGAAACAAAAGATGGGTTTGGGGATTCAGCATTTGAAGTCTCCAATCCTAAATTGACCCCAATACCACCATGGATAAATTACTCACCCTTTTGGAACTTTATTTTCCCAATCTAAAAAGTGGAGGTAATACTGACTCCCATGAAAAGCTACAGGTGTAATCAATTATCTTTATTATATCAATAATAATACAATATCAAACACTGAGAGAAAGAGTTTTTTTTCTAGATGGCTTGATAACCCATGTCACATCTCCCATTACCACACACGGCTTTCAGTTTGCTTGTCATTGCCTCTTCTCCTATGCTTTCTGTGTATGCAAAGGGCTTTCAAAGTTCAGGGAGCTCATTGCCACGTGCTGAAAGGAACCTGTCAATCCACAGCACAGCCTATCATTTGCTTCCCAGTCCAGGAATGGGAAGACACTGTTGTCACATGAGGACTGTGTTCCTGGTTAGAGTGGCAGTATTTGCCAGCAGGAGAAGAATGTTAATGTTGCAATACATTCCAGTACATCCCAGATGGGAAACTGCAGTTGTCAAGGTTGCCTGAGGATCCCACTTCTCTTCATTTCTCAAATACAGACGATATATAGCCACTGGCTGAAGGTGGAGATCTTGCAAGAACCATGAGCAAGGGGGCTCACATGAAAGGGAAACAACAAAAATGAGGAGGGAGCAAAATGTGCAGCCTCTTAGACCTAGAGTGTGATTATCTGACATTTCAGTTTAATGGAGAAAAAATGGTTTGGGAATCAAATGTGGGTTTGAAGCCTCAGTCTGACATGTAGCAATGTGCTGCGGAAGTTACTTTTTTCACTCACTTTCAGGTATTCTTATTTATAACACTAGAATAATACTTCCCTCACTGGGCTACTGAGTAAGATTGTGTTCAAATCTCAGCTGCCTCAGTTACCACCTGTTGGTCTCTGAGAAAGCTGCTTGCATTTCTAAGCCTTGGTTTACACATCTGTGAAACGAGGGAAATAATTATTGCCTGTCTCAAAGGGTGTTGTGAGGATTCAATGATATGGTGCACAAAGGAAGTCTAAGGCCAGTGGTGCTGTACATAATGCATACTCAACAAGAATAGCCCTTTTTCACTGATAAGTGGCTATTATTAACATTGTTATTATGATTATATTGATTTTTGCTTATGATCCACACACATAGATAGTTCTTGTCTGCCAATTGGGTGAGAAGAGACCACTAGTTAAGCTGTGTGTGTTTTTAAATGGCTTCTATTAAAATTCCTAGAAATTTTTCTTTGCCTCTGGAGTTTCTTTCCATTTAATCCCATATTCTCTCTCTCTCTCTCTCTCTCTCTCTCTCTCTCTCTCTCTCTCTCTCTGTCTCAATCTCTTTCTCTCTGTCCTCCATGCAGTAAAACAGAGCTGCAGGCAGTCAATTTCAAGTCAGTGGGCTGTGAAAAGCAGTTAGAATAATAGTTTATTGACCCTGAACGTGGCAGCTGGAACTGAGGGCAAGCGAGGCTCGCGAGGAGCATAATCGTCACAATGGAGGTTTGATCAACTTTGATCATTGCTGTGACCTTTAAGAGACAGCATGCTTGCAGGGAACCTGGCAAGCACTGTCAGAGCCCTGTGTCCAGGGGAGATGACCCAGCCCAGAGAGGGCGTGGCCTGATTGGAAAGGAGACAGGTGGCCAGTGGTGGAGTCAGGGCCTGTGTCTTCAGTCTTCTGTGTGTGTGGACCCACATCATCCAGGGGGTCTGCAGGTCAGAGTCTGAAAATTTCTTGGCTTCCATTGGCAACGCTGATCCCCACGTTCAGTTAAGTCAGAGCCACAGTGAAACACTCTTGTTTTTCAGATCATCTTTGGCAACTGGGATTTTGCTACTAAATACTAACTTTCCGTTTTCATTCACTCAGGTGACCAAGGATTTTTTGATGGTAACATAATTATGAAATAAAAGAATAATCTATTGTAATGTTTAAATATTGTAAACAACTTGCTTGCAAATGGAATTATAAATAAAAAGTTGAAAAGTAAGGTTAAGAGAGAAACTCAAACAGAAAGATGGAAAGGAAGGAAGAAAGGAAAGAAGGAAGAAAGGGAGAGAGGAGGAAGGGAAGAAGATATTTTGCATACTTTGTTAATTGAATATGTAAAAATTTTTAAAAAAGAATTTATACTCATAGAATACTAAACATTTAATAAATACGTTACTTGATTGTATTTACAAATGATATCTTTACTTTTGCTGTCTTTAGATTTATTCATTTGGTGATCCTTTAAAAGTTTATACTGAGAGGAAATTTATATTGATAGAGATAATATCTAGATAATTTATTTTTCTGTTTGAAAGAAAGTACCAATACAAGTAAAGAACATATAAGTACCTTTGAGTATCTGTAATCTGGAGTAGGGTGTAGTTTGTCTCTTGGGCTAAAGAAATAACCTCTTTGAATTACATAGAAACTGTGATTTTAGCCAAGCCATTTCCAATATTAGATAAAAGGGCACTTATGCCAATTTAAAGATGTTGTGAGCTCTAGGTGAAATATATGAGAAGAGAGCATAAATTATGTCTTTTCATTTAATCTCTTTCCATTTAAAGCAGGGGAAGTCCTGCTTTCCTGGTGAACAGGCTGGTCAGCTAAAAAAATGTAAGTAAATTGATGGCTGTAACAGAAATAGAAAAATGGGGCCATATATTCAAGTAGAAGAGAATCTAGGTGAAGGGTGAGAACACAGACATGAAATAATATTTTGTTTTTCATAGTAACAATTGAGCAAGTGCACAAATTAAATTTGTATGAACTGAATGCCTAAGTGCTGACTGTTTGCTGAGGAAAAGTGTGAAGAGGCATTTCTGAAGGTTGACACCAGAGGCTGATAGATTCAGCCTCTCTTTTTCCAATTGTTTATGCATTTGTATGAGTCATCTGAGGTCTGTAACGTTGCTTGATTGTTCAGTTCAATTATTGGAAAAACGGATTTCAGAAAAACTAGCTTTGTCTGGTTTCCCCCCTCTCACAAAGGATGCAATTGTTTGAACAAAAGCCGAGGTTGATGGTACCCTCTCAGGACTGGGCATCTGTTTAAGATGTAACAGCTTGGTGTTTTTATTATTAACACTTTCCCAGTAGTGCCTTTCACTGGTTATTGTTAACATTGTGTGTTTTTTTCACATTTTAAAAATATCTCTAGGTTAGGACATAGCGGTTTCTGGTGTCTGATAATTATTTAAGAACTACTTTTGAAAAAAAGATAAAGCTGAAGAGAAGGTAAGATGTAGACACCATATTACAAGGTTTACATTTAGAAATTTTTTCTTAAAAAGCAACATTCCATTTTCCAGAAACCAGGTCTGGCAAGTTTCTATGCAAAAACTATGAAACGAGGTAAAACTGGACGAATGATAGTCCTGGAACCTTCATAATATTGTTCTTCAGAGAGGTAATTTGTTATGTGAATTTAAATGCCTTCAGGATCATGGATTCAATGATATGCAATTGTGTTATTCAATCTTCTTACTAAGTGCTTGGCCAGAATGATGACTTAGCCCACTTTCCCAATATATCTGTGAGCCACTGCCCCTTAGTGCATTTTACTTCCACGTCTCAGGGAATAGAGACAAAAAAGCAGTAAGGTCGGGAAGTCATTTGAAATGGTGCAAGTGGCTGTTCTTATTTTTCTGAAAATGTGTACACCTTTCAGCTTGATACATATCAAGTAGAGTTTTATCTTGTAGAGTATCAATCTGGTACGTTGGGGCAGAGCTAGCAAATTCAGGATGATTCCATGACATGTAGAGGACTCTACCATCCAGTCCATTTATTCCCACAACCAATCCAAATATGCCCTTTGTGTTCTCTGTTTCCTTAAGGTATATTTTGATTCTAATAATCTGCCAGCAGCTGATTGGTTCTTCAGATAAAACCTAAATGTCTTTTACATAGGAGCTCTTGATATTCCAAAATTAGCAATTTTTGAGAAGCAGATCCTATTCTACTTGCTATCTTTGGAGATACTATCTCTGTAACTTGAAGCAAGTCTCTTAACCTTTCCTGATTTTCCCATCTGTGAATCAGAGGTAATTATTCCTAACTTTAAGGAGCCATTGAGAAGATTAATTTGTTAATGTTTATAAAGTACTTTAGATGTGTAAAGTGCTAAGCATTATTAAATTCCATACAAATAAATTGCAATCTAGACTCTAAAGGGACTAAATAATTGACTTCTTGCGAGTTTATAATATTTTAGCAAATGTACAAAAAGTGGGGATTTTTCCATCCAACATTTGTACAGAGATTATTATTGTTTGTGATATAGAACATGCAAATCAACCCCTCCTCCCTACTCAAGTTAATAAAAACATAAAAGAAATGACTGTCATTAGAAGCAAACTAAGTGTCCTGGGGGAAAGTTTCTCCTAATTTCAAACATTGCTGGCAATTCCCTCTTCGAACAGTCTGCAGAAAACCTGTCGGAGAAAGCAAAGAAAACAGTGAATCTATTAAGGAATTGGATGTGGATTAGGCAATTCATGTTTAAACAAAAGAATAATTTTCTAATTGTGTGACTCTGGAACAGTTTTCATAAATAAGCATAACATAATTGCCCTCAAGCCCACTTCTTCAAAACACAGGGCTAGACTCTGGAACTGGCTGGACTTTCTTCAGCCCCAGAGATGCTCAGATTCTGGTTAATGATTGATGCATCAACTTTAGTATATGTATCATGCCTGGCTCACCGAAGACTGACAAAATATTAGACTACATAGACCACTGGCTGCACTTGTGTGTATTTCCTTGGCAAATGCAGGAATTTTGCATGCTAACAGAGCCCCCAAATGATGATTCAGCTGCAGCCATTTTCTGTATTTATAAAAGGGTGACATTCTTTTTTTTTCCATAATATTTTATTGTCAAATTGTTTTCCATACAACACCCAGTGCTCTTCCCCTCAAGTGCCCTCCACCATCACCACCACCTGTCTTCCCCCC
>NC_043710.1:82787322-82791390 GCF_006229205.1 Suricata suricatta | reverse complement strand
CCACCGACTCCTGGCTGAGGGTCCCGTCGGTGCGCGTCTTATTTCTTCCCTGTGGGGACCCGGAATTCGCGCAGTCCGTGCAGGGCAGGGTGTGCCGTGGAAATGCGGTCCGTGGTCCCGTTCCCAAAACCAAGTTCGAATTGCTCGCCCCCGGCGCAGTCGCTGCTCAGGTTGCTTCCGCCGCGGCGCGCGCTTCCCCAGCGCAGCCGCTTCTCGCCGCCACAGGCGCCTGATTCCCCGGCCGAGGTGGCTCAGGGCTGGGGGCTATTCCTCCTCTCGCGCCACCCCGGTTCGGGATTCCAGCTGCCCAGCATTTATCTATTGAGTGGGTTTCTGTCTCCACGCGCAGCCAAGCGTTCTATACCTCTTCCCCAGAGACAGTTCTATGAGCGCGTTCCGACTCTGTCTCTTCCCTTTGTCTCTCGGGCGCTGCGCGCTTGCGCCACGTTGGGCTGGGGATCTTACCTCCCCTGCCCGTCCGGGCTGGCCCGTCCTCGGATCTCCCCCGTTCGCCCCCACTCACTCAGGTATCTTTGAGGTTCTATTCCCTCTGGTGTTCGTATTTTCTCCTTCCGCTCTCTCAGTTGAACGTAATATCCCTCTCAGTTCGAAAAACGGTGCGGAGGGAGTTTACAGAGCTCCCTTCCTCTCCGCCATCTTGGCTCCACCCCAAGGGTGACATTCTTTAAGCAAACCCAGACACACAAATACAGGGACTTCTGCTGGAGTGGTGCTGACTTAGTCTGATTGATAGTGCTACCAGAAAGCACTTTGTGGAGTTACAGCCTTGGATGACAACGATTATTGGAGCTGTACTTCCTGGAGCTATCACTGTAGGATTTGAAGGATTTGATAGAGAACAATGTCTGTGCCTTCTGCACGGTAGGGTTAGGAGGTACCGTCAGTTAAGAGCTCTGCTCCTCAGCATCCTCATCTTTAAAATGGGGAGAGTTTCAAGCTACTGCCTGCCTTACAGGATGAGGCCAAAGTGATCAAACAGGCATGAAGGTGTTGGCAAATTTAAAAGCCTTATGCAAATATAATCGATACTCTCAGAATCACTATTTTTGCTATGACCAGTGCATTCTGTCTGGTTTAATAATGCCTTAAATTCCATCATGCCATCCTCATCTGCTTGCTGTGCTTAAGAATTAGGGAAACACAGGTCCTCAGGGAGAGTAAACGAAGTTACAGCACTGAAATAAATCCTTCCCTGTGGGCAAAAGAGACCCTTTGTTTTTGTTTTTTTAATTTCACCAAAAGACGTATTTCAAGGGAATATGCTCACTGTCTAATCTGTGCCCCTCTTGCTGCTGCACTCCATAACACCCGCGCTGTGGGTGGCTTGTGGCAGGACAGAGCACAGTCAGGAGAGTTGTGGGTGATCCAGCCCACTCCTCCTGGGCTTTTCTTGGGGAGCCTTTACTCTCCTACTTCTATAGATGATCAGGAGGACAAGGTAAGTAGATATGGTGGAGAACAACAACAATAAAAAAGAATCTTCCTTCAGAAGGTGACTTTCAAGGTTGGCAAGATTTAATTTATTTCTCCGTGGCAAACATCAGGGACGGACATCTTTCACAGAGCTGCTTGGGCACATTTCCTGCATGCTGGTGGGATGGGGACAGGCACTGCTCTTTCTCAACCCGAGAAAAGTGAAACAATGCCCAATGGGGAGCTCTTCATTTACTTCTACAGGGGATATGATGTAGCCGGATTGGTGTGGTAAATGTTTTAGATAGGAGTGGAGGAGGCAGCAAAGCAAAAGCCTGATGCTCCAGAATGCATTTTGCATTTCTTCCCTATACATCTAGACACTAGGCTTGCTTTGCTTCATCTTTATAGTATAATTTTTCAGATCAAAATAAGCACAAAGCCTGGTGCCTATCCCCTCCTGTACAATTAGCAGTTTCAGGTTGTGGTCAGGTGGATAGATCTGTGAGTATGTGCAGACATTAATAAGCCTATGCATTTAAATAACCTTTATCTTCCAAGAGCTTAGAGTGTTATAAATGGTAGAACATTGCCTTTTTTCTGCTTCAGGGACTTAGTGTTCTTATAAAACCTTGAATTTCAGGATTATCCTTCATGAAGCCACTGTAACATTAGAAAAAAATAGTAACAATGATATAAAAATATTGTAACAGATGCTCAACAATACATACAGGGAAAAAAAAAAACCACACAACTGGAATTTCAATTTTGAATTAGGCACTTACTATCTTGCTATGGTAGTTTCAGCCAAGCCCCTTAATCTTAGACACTCAATTTCATTACCTGTAAAATTGGGGTAAAAATATCTAACCTGTAGGGTTGTGGTAAGGAACAAGATGAGATACCTACTTCATTGTGAAACATTATCCAAATATGAAATGATTATTATAACTATCTCTTGGAAGCCACTGCATCCCTAAGGAGCAGTTTGCTTTTTATATAAATATGCCAGAGGGAAACTAAGGCACAGATGGAAAATGTACTTTTTCCTACTGCAATCTATAAACTAACAACTCCCAAAACTATTAATTCAGACAAAGCTCCTGTGAGCTAAAAACTCCCACGTCAAGATGCCAGCTGAGTAACTTACAGGCACCCACCTCGGCATCTCTTTCTGAGTTACTTTGCAAATTCGCTCCTCCTGTCCAGTTCCTTTTTCTACTTGTGGCACAGATTCCTGTGCCAGGAGCTGGCACCACATCCTGGCCTGCTCTTCTATACAGTAGACAGGCCTGATTGTACCTCTCAAACCTTTCTCCCTCAGTCCCCTTGCTATCCAGACAACTGATATCTCAGTGAAGTCACTTGTGTTTCTGCTAAATGCTATAGCTTTGTAGCCGGGCTGTCTGCCTCTGGTCTTCTATTCCTCACCCCTGAAATTGTCTTCCACATCTTGCCAGAGCTGTGTATGTAAAATGCAACATAAGCCATGTCCATCCTAAATGTAACTCCATCCCCCACACCTGCTACCATGGACCATAAAATAACCTCAAGCTTTTCATCAAGGTAAAGAGGACTCTTTAACCAAACAACTACCTGTCATCAGTCCTACCTCTCAATGAAACCTGCAGCAACACCAAGTAAATTTCCTAAAAGCCCTTTGCACTTTTCATGTCTCTTTCATTGTCATTCTGTTCTCTTTGCATAGAATCCCCTTCCCCCCTTTCTTCATCTGGCAAGCTCCTCATCATCCTGTGACCTCAAGTACATCTCCACCAGCTCCCAGCCAACACATTACCACTGTGTAACCCTGATAGAAGATGGGCCTCCCACTGTGCTTGCAGGGCACCCTATGGCACCTGTCACCTGTCATGGTGTCTTTAGTTTTGCCTGATACATCTTTCTTAGAAGAATCAATTGGCTGAGTTCAAGAAGTTTTGATGCTACCGTTCATACAAGATTAAGGTCAGGTGAGCCAAATGTTTTCAGTTCTATAGTAGAGAACAAAACACACATGTATTTTGGGTCATATAATCACTCAATCAACTTTATTAAAGGTTTACTATGGGACAGATTCTGTGGTGTGTTCCAAATAACATAGGGGTTCTTGGTTAGGTGTTCAGGGAATGTACTACCTAGTGTATAAATGGGGACACAAGCTTCCTTGGTAGTCAGTCCCCAGAAGCATTGCAAGTTCTGAAAATATAAGTGAAAACATATAGTATCTGTCCTTCTCTGCCTGACTTATTTTGCATAGCATGATTCCCCTAAGGTCCATCCATGTTGTTACAAATGGCCATATTTCATCCTTTCTCATTGCCATGTAATACTCCATTGTGTGTGTGTGTGTGTATATAAATATATATATATACACACACACACACACACACACATCTTCTTGATCCATTCATCAGGTGATGGACATTTAGGCTCTTTTCATGATTTAGCTATTATTGAAAGTGCTGCTATGAACATTGGGGTACATGTGCCCCTATGCATCAGCACTTCTGTATCCCTTGGGTAAATCCCTAGCAGTGCAATTTCTGGGTCATAGGGGAGTTCTATGGATAGTTTTTGAGGAACCTCCACACTGTTTTCCAGAGTGGCTGTACCAGTTTACATTCTCACCAACAG
>NC_043710.1:82767554-82787222 GCF_006229205.1 Suricata suricatta | reverse complement strand
CCTCGCCAGCATCTATAATCTCTTGATTTGTTCATTTTAGCCACCCTGACAAGTGTGAGGTGGTATCTCAGTGTGGTTTTGATTTGAATTTCCTTGATGATGAGTGATGCTGAGCATCATTTCATGTGTCTGTTGGCCATCTGGATGTCCTCTTTGGAGAAGTGTCTGTTCATGTCTTCTGCCCATTTCTTCACTGGATTATACAATTTGGGGTGTGGAGTTTGGTGAGTTCCATGTGAGGCAAATCATGAGAGACTCTTGAATACTGAAAACAAATTGAGGGCTGAAGAGGGAGGGGGGAAGGGGAAGAGTGGTGATGGTCATGGAGAGGGGCACTTGTAGGGAAGAGCCCTGGGTGTTATATGGAAACCAACTTGGTAATAAACTTAAAAAAAAAAAAAAAAAAGCCCTCAAAGGAAAAAAAGAAAAGAAAGAAAGAAAGTTCTGAAAATAAAGGGCTACCACAGCCGAAAAAGATTCTTACCAGCAGGGGTCACTGCAGCTGACAAGACACCCAGACACAGCTATCATGGAGAGGCATTAAGAGCTCTGTCTTGAATTAATAACATTCTAAACGTTTTCTATTTATATGTGAAAATTCACATTTCTTTGCCTTTTGGGACTAGACTAGATCTATTCATTCTTCTTTAATGGCTTTGTAAACACTGTGTCTTCTGTGACCTGCTCCCTTCCTCCCTCTCTCCCTGTGCCCATCTACTGCCTCTTACTATACAGAGTAGGAAGCGATTTTTATTTTGATTGTATTCATTGCCTATAAGAAGAGAGGCTGTGAGTGAATCGTACATTGGTTCAAATGACTCTCTGTTTTGAGAATGTTCCCAGAGGGGTGCAATTCTTTTAATTTATTTAATCTGATGTGCTTTTTCAGAATCACTCTCCTCTGCAAAACAGATGGGAGGGGACCACGCAGCACTACCTCTCTCTCTCAGCTCCCTGTGGAGACTGGGCTCTCCACATAAAGTGTGGGGGCTGTGTGTGGCTGTGTGGTGCCACAACACTCTGAGGAAGAGCTTCTCCAGCAGCATGGGGTCCTTGATATCAGAGGGTTTGCTTTTCTTTTGAGCCTGCCTCTGTGGCCTGATCCTTGTTTTGTTTGGACCAAGAAAAAAGGACACAGAGCAGTGCATATCTTTAGCACTTAGATCCACAATCATGGCACATGAATGAGACCTCTTTGGGCATTAAAGAAATCAACATTTGAAGCTGGAGTGGGTGCTGGAGGACATGTAATAAATGCAGCCAACTTTATTCCCAGTTAAATGTGTTCTGAATAAACTCATCAACAGTCATGCAAGTATCATCAGGAGCCTGGGCTTATGGGTCACACAGACCTGGGTTTACATCCCAACTGGCTACTTCCCAAGAATGTGTGTTAGTGAAACAAACTAATTGTGTTTGAGCCAGTTTTCTAGCATGTGATGAAGGAATGACAATAATATCCACATTCCAAAATTGCTCTGAGCAGTAAATGGCATAGAGTTCTCAAAGTGTTCAGTCCTGCATTGGGCATAGAGTGAACATCCAAAAGTGGCAATGAGCATAAATGTTATTATTAACTGCACAAAGTTAACACAATAGGGAAATAACTTCTTTTATGTTCCCAATGGGATCATTTAATGGAGGCCCTGCTCTGGGTAACTTAGTCCTTGGGACCCAGATCTGCTCTACCACATACATCTCTACATTATCATTGCTCTACTGAAGGACCACTAGACTTTTTTCCTGTCAGTTCTATAGGGCAGAGACTAAGTCACCAATGTCTTTATGTCTGTCTGTCTGTCTTTATATTTTGTCAGAGTTCTTTCCTAGAGGAGTGGCCCCATGAATACCCACTGAAAGGAAGCCACAGATCAGCTGTCCAGTGGCCACCCGCTCCTTGGTTTGTTTACTTAAGTTCCTACTTAGGTGACCTTAGGTGACAAGCCATTAATTAGGCACCTGCTTATACATGACAGAGAAAAGGCACCAATTAATTACCTTATGTTCCCAGTTCTCCATAAATACCTTTCAGAATATCTATCTTGCATTTCTTTTTGTAAGAAACATATTTTTTCTTTTATTCATGAAACTAGGTATTGACAACTTTGTCCAGGACTGTTATACATGGTTGTTCAAGCTAGGCAATCTATACATCTGTGTGTGGTGGTCCTGAATCTCACTCAGTATCTGCTTAGAGAGAGACCCCTAAGACATTACATTAAGTCACATGCACATTGCCACATACTTGTATATTTTTACCGTCTTTATTTTTACAGTCAGGAAAAATGTTACTCTGGCAACAAGATTATCACCTCCTTCCCTGTAGGTTGCCACTCTAGTCTTCTGTTGTCACGAAGTTACAGTTTGTTGGTACCTCCATCAGCTCAAGGCAGAGACCCAGTAACCTCCTGGCCCTCGTCTCCTGCAGTCCTTTCACCTGAGTCTTCACCAAGTCCTGTTGATTTCGTCTTCAGGATTCATGGTGAACTCTTCCATTTCCAGTCTCTCCACCATCAGTCATCTGCTTCAGCCACCAGAATAGCCACTGGCTAGCATCTCATGCTTCATTCCTCAGAGCCTCATTCAAATACTTCCCATCACTGGGGTCTAGGTGTGCTTCAGAAAGCATGCAATCTTATGCTCCTCCCCTTCCCTACCAGTGAATTTCAACTCCACTTAGGACCACAGCCTGACTGATTTCTATGATCTGGAGATCACCTTTCCTACGAGCTGTGCCAACCTCCATATTCTCTTCACATGCCACTCCCCACTGCCTCTGTGCTGTCAACCACAGGGACTTTCTTTTAGTCCATTCTAACCCAAGGTTTTCAAACACATCCTGCTCTCCATCCAGGAGATTCCCCCACTCCCCAATTCATTGCCTCTCTAAGTCCTACTCACCCTTCAGAGTGTGTCACTTGCTTTTCCAGAGGCTTCATCTCTCACCTTTAGTCTAAGTGGAGTGGCCCTCTGTTATTCTCTCCTACCACATATGAGTTATTTATACTTCTACTGACACTTACTACCATGTGTAGATATATAGTCCTGAATGTTTGCCTAACACCTGCTCACATACTAGATCATCAGCTCCATGGCATAAAGATCATGTCTCTTGTTATTGCCATTTTATACTCACTACCTATAGTGTAGTACTTGGTAAAAAAAAAAATACATGTTCGAAAAGTTGCTTAATGAATGGAGAAACCAAGATTAATTTTATTTTTCTGAATATTTGTTATTTATTATTTATTTTATTAATGTTCATTTTTGAGAGAGAATGGAAGATGAACAGAAAAAGAGGGAGACTGCAGAATGCGGAGCAGATTCCAGGCTCTGAGCTGTCAGCACAGAGCCTGACACAGGGTTTGAACTCACAAACTGTGAGATCATGACTTGAGGTGAAGTCAGATGCTTAACTGACTGAGTCACCCAGGAGCCCCTATTTTTCAGAGTATTTTAAAACTCAATTGATCTCAGAGAAATGCACACCAAAACCACTATGAGGTACCATTTCACACCTATTATAATGACTAATACTTAATAAAAAAATTTTTTTAGAAAGGTGACCATAAGTGAGTGTTGGCCAAGATGTGGAGCAGCTGGAACTGTCAAATCCTGATGGTAGGAATGTAGAAGACTCAAACTACTTTGGAAAATAATATGCCAATTCCTCATAAAGTTAAATATATATCCACCATATGACTCTGTCATTTCACGCCTTGGTATTTATCTGAGAGAAATAAAGAGATATGTTTTTGCTAGGACTTATACACAAATGTTAATGGTGGCTCTACTTATATTAGTAAAATCTGGAAACAAATCCCTGTCCATCAATGGATGAATGGATGAAGAAATTATGATAATCCATATTATGGAATACAACCCAACAATAAATAAGCATGAACTATTAATAAAGACACCAATATGGATGAATCTCAAACGATTATACTGAGCCAAAGAAGGCAGATACAGAAGAGCACAGATGGTTGAACTCTATGATTCCATTTATATAAAATTACAGGAAAAGAAGATTAGTTAATCTATAATGATGGAAAGCAGAAAATATCTGTCTAGAGCTGGAGGATCATGGAGTTGACTGCTAAAGATGAGAAGTAACTTCCTGGGTTAAGAAAATGTTCTGTATCTTGATCAGAATGGTGGCTACACAGATGTATACATTGAGCAAAACTCATTGAGTCAGGTGTTCCTAAGTGGAAATATTTTATTGTGTGTATGCATACGTATATGCATGTATAAGGCCTTGATCAAGCTGGGTTACAAGCTCAGTTGGGCACATCAGGGAACATCATTTTTAAATGGTCATATATAGAGGTTTCACTCTTGGCCCAGGGGAAATCCCAGAAAGTCCAGGGACTTGAGACTGGGAATGATGGCAGAGGAGAAAGCAATTAAGTTTTCTTTGACAGTATTTTCAGTTTGTCACTGCAAAGTGAAGCTGAAGGCTCAAGGCATAAAGCTACTGATAGACTACATTTAGGGTTACCAAAAAAAAAAAAAATACAGGATGACCAGCTAAATATAAGTTTATGACAAGTAACATACAAGTTTAGTATAAGTATGTCCCATGCAATATTTGGGACATACTTATAATAAAAGTATGTATTTCTTGTTCATCTGTAATTCAAATTTAACAAGGTATTCTGTATTTTTATTTTCTAAACCTAGCAGCTCTTCCAGCATACCATATTATCACCAAAATGTTTGAATGTGTATATGGAAAAATTTTCTTTTGAACATGTTTTGCATTTTATCATACCACGCAAATGGAAAATTGGAATCAATACTAGGTAACAAAAATAATGTGGATTTTGTAGTGAGCCAGACCTTGATTCTAATCCCAACTTTGCTTCCTAATCATTCTGAAAGTTTGGCCAAGCTGTTTAACATCTCTGCAAAATGAGGATAGTAACATCTCATTCAGTTTTATTGAAGGAGTGGCAGTAGAAGAATTAGGTGTTTAGCATTCTTAATCCAGATGATGCTTTCCTTGCCCTCTGCTGCCCTGTTTTGGTCTGTGGAGGTCAGCATCTTGACTTTGAGGAGCACTAGCACTGTGGTGCCTGAACTGGAGGCAAAAACAGTACGTTGTTGGCAGTCAGTATACTTCTACAAAGGATGCTGTGTTGTCATCTTAATTATCACCATCACTCTCCCATACTCTCTGTGTTTGTGATGAGGTAGGTATTGTAGCAGCGGTGGTAGGAAAGAAAATGAGATGCCCTTTTCACAGTCTTCTTGAGAGAGGGAAGATGTGGAGTTGAAGAGAAACAGGGAGAGGTCTTTATTTACTTTGAAGAAATGGGGCAGGGGGCTACCTCATGTTAGAGAATTGCTACAATAGGGGATTATTTTATTGTAGGAAGAGAAGAGGAAAGGCTGTTCAGAGGGTAGAGTGAAAACTGCTCACTCCCCTTACTTACTTTAGCTGACAGTAACACATAGACCTAAGGGCTCTCTGAAATTTATGGCCAGTAAATTCCCAGCCATTAAAAGGAAATGCTTCTTTATCTGCTATGCAGTTGGCCGCTGCAGGGGGTCATTCAAGCAGAACCAGGGGCTATGTTTAAAAAGGGGACCTGGCAATTTTATGATCCATAAAATCTTGGCTGATAATGCAGCTTGGAGCCAGGGCATGGAATGCCATCTGGGAACCCAGAGTGAAAGTGGATGCCTTCAGCAAGAGCAGGGCCTCTTCTAGTTCAGTATATCCCCAGATCCCAGCTCTGGGCTCTGGGATAATCATCTCTTTCTTTGACCCTTCAGTCCTAGACCTAGTAGAGACTTCCTTTGTTGCTCACCTAGAGGATGCTTTATCATCTTCCCTTTTCCTTCTCCAACAACTGCAACTAGCTCCTTGTATGAAATTCCTTCTACTGGAGCTCTGTCATACATGTATTCTGCCTGAATGGCCCTTGTCTGATGCACCTTGATACACCATTTTCCCCAAGTATTTCTGCCTGTCATCCACCTTTTAATATTTATTTATTTATTTTGAGAGAAAGAGAAAGCACCAGCAGGGGAGGGGCAGCGAGATAGGAAAGAGAAACAATCTTAAGTAGGCTCCACACTCAGTGCAGAGCCTCGCATAGGGCACGATCCCAAAACCATGAGACCATGGCCTGAGCTGAAATCAAGAGTCAGATGCTTAACTGAGTGAGCTGTCCAGGGACCCCTTGTCACAAATCATCTGAATAGGTTGGATACATTAGCCATGATCCATATAGCAGCACAGTCAAAGGCAAACCTGAATTGAAGGAGACTTGGGTACTAGCTTTCTTCCTGATCTTCTAGTACTCATTTTGAGAGATCTGCTAGCTCCAAATCAATGCTATGTGACAGAAGATAGTGCCTTTCACTTAGGGGAGATGAAGCAAGGTCAGGACCCGATGTTCTATACTTCTACTTGTGTGGCTTCAAGTGAAATCACTATGTGGTTATTGTTGTTTTGCTTGATGGTGCTTAGGAGGAGGTTGTTTCTTAAGTATTCATGTACAAAAGGGATTGAAAGTCATTTAATTATGTTACAAAGGAACTTAACCAGAGCAGGGGTGGTTGGACAAAAATTAGTAAAAATGTATACCCAAGTTGAGAAAAGAAGCCTACCCTAACATTAAAATGGAGAGAATATTTTATAAAACACAGTCACTACAAGGTATATTCTAGTAATGAAATGTAGGGAAAGGATTTAATGTTTAGCTACTACTTTACTAGCTTTAATTTTTTTTCCTTTTTTAAAAATAGTTTATTGTCAAATTGGTTTCCATACAACACCCAGTGTTCTTCCCCACAAGTGCCCTCCTTCATCACCACCACCTCTTTTCCCTCCTCCCCCTTCCCCTTCAACCCTCAGTTCCTTTTCAGTATTCAATAGTGTCTCAGGTTTTGCGTCCCTCTCTCTCCCCAACTCTCTTTCCTTCTTCCCCTCCCCCTGGTCCTCCATTAGGTTTCTTCTGTTCTCCTGTTAGACCTATGAGTGCAAACATATGGTATCTGTCCTCCTCTGCCTGACTGATTTCACTTAGCGTGACACCCTCGAGGTTCATCCACTTTCCTACAAATGGCCAGATTGCATTCTTTCTCATTGCCATGTAATACTCCATTGTATATATCTACCACATCTTCTTGATCCACTCATCAGGTGATGGACATTTAGGCTCTTTCCATGTTTTGGCTATTGTTGACATTGCTACACTGAATATTGGGGTACATGTGCCCCTATGCATCAGCACTTCTGTATCCCTTGCGTAAATCCCTAGCAGTGCTATTGCTGGGTCGTAAGAGAGTTCTATTCATAGAGTGGCTAAAATGAGCAAATCAAGAGACTAGCTTCAAATTTTAAACATAACTTCACTGAATAGTTTAGGGGTTTAAATGGTTCATTTTCAAGACCCCCCAGCTAGTCACTGGACATTGCAAGAGTCTGCTGAGACCAAGTTGTCTTACTTAAGTAATAGCAGGAAAACCCAAAATTTTATGTCCTATATAGACTACTTTATACAGTTTTACATTCTTCCATTTGAGTGGCCAAGAATAAGATCCATCTAAATATAGACTTGTACAAATAGTGCCATTCTTTACACATTCATCTTTGAAAGTAAACTTCTTAATACAACTCAGTCTTTTTTTCCCTACTAGCTAGTAGTAGCAAACTTGATGATAGGGGCTTGTAACATAGGCATGCTTCATTTCTGGCCATTTGAAGGAAATTGAATCTTATTTACATTTGAAAAGATTGAGCTTGACTTCACATTCACTACAAAATACTGTCTTTTAAGCAACATTGCCAGATCTCTTTAAAAACTGTTTTTGTTTATTCATTTTTGAGAGACATAGAAAGAGCATGAGCAAGGGAGAGGCAGAGAGAGAGTTAGACAGGGAATCTGAACCAGGCTCCAGGCTCTTAGCTGTCAGCACAGAGCCTGATGCAGGTATCAAAAGCATGAACCACAAAATCATGATCAGAACCAAAGTAGGATGCTCAACTGACTGAGCCACCCAGGCACCACCCTCCCCAGAACTCTTTTAAATAGACAGACAGATTTAAAACCTTTTTTTGTAGGACATTATAGCCTCAAATTTACCACTTTGATATCTTAGAGTTTTCTGAATCATTTTGTCTTAAGCATCTATCTGCCTAGAAGATTCCTAATAGAGGCAATGACTATTGGAACATAAATGGATCACACATCTTCATTGACATAAGGAGTCAAACTTCATAAGTTCAGACATTGCATTTTTGAAAAGTTTAGTTGAAGATAATGCAAAGAGAAGAGCAGCACTGTATCCTTATAACTATCGTTTGGAATGCATTCTTTGAAAACCTTCACACCTTTGTGATTCTACTTAGAATATGGCAGCCATAACAAGAAGGTTCACAGCTGTGCCATTCTGGTACAAAGAGAAGGATTGGAAGCAAAAATTTTTCTCTGCTCTTTATTCCGTGGTACTGTTCATCGGCATATTTATAAGTTCTCTAAAAAATGCTTCAGGCTTTTTAGGGAATGAGAAAATAATTCCATCTTCATGGCTCCACATAAAAGTATTCCTGGGGCTGCAAAACCAATACTGTATAGGCTACGATTGCCTGGCATTCTGGAACCTGAGAGCAAACAGAAGACAGCATTCAATTTATACAGTTTTGCAGATTTCACTCAAATATGCATTGGAACATGGACGTTTTCATTGGCTTACCAACTTTCTTTCTTTACACCCTTTCCCTGGCTCTTATCCCTTCCTTCTTTTACTTCTAACTCATTTGTTTGAAGAACACACACTGGTATATTTAACAACAATTTTGTTTGCCTATGGAAAAAAATTCACAATCATACAAGAAATAGTAAGAGATTAGAAAGGGAGCTTGTTCTTCCATATACACCAGTTGTGTAAACATATTTAAGATCTTTCTCATGATGTTAATCCTTGGGCTTGTTAGACCTTATTTTCCTAGATGTTACCAACCTTTATGGAAAAGAATATACTTCATCCAGATCACTAAATTACCTTCCTGAAACTGATAAGATAGGAAGCAAGCATCTACTACAACCTTGATCCCAAATGGATTTATCTCTGCATGAAACGGTCCAGGTTTCATTTTGATTTTTAGTGTGATTTTTTTTTTTAGGCATTCTTTATAGGAGGGAGAGGGTGATGTCAGAGTGTTAATGAAAAAACTAAATAACTCTCTGAGCATGAACCCATCATCTGAAAAACAGAAGCTAATTTTGAATTATTAAAGGAGGCTGGATCACAACTCACCACTGAGAAACAGAGGGAGGGAAAATGGTGTTTGGGAAGTCCAATTATTTCTAAACCAGAGACAGTCTTATTAAGTTGGGCAGAAAATTAATTAGGCTAATTAGAAAACCTCATTGGAATTCAGCAAGGAGTTATGAGAGGCAAATGACAACCCTGGATGTGGTGGTTGAGGGAGAAGGTTCTGGGGGAGAGTGAAATGAGTTTTTCAGGAAGCAATTGGAGGGTGATTCACACACATTGTGGTTGATCATTGGGTCACTTCAGAGGGAAGCAGCAGCATTTTATAGACTTCTGTTCCCAGTTGTGGATCTTCACTGAGTATTAAAAATGATGTCTGGTGTATGTTATAAGGGGGGGGGAGAGAAAGAAAAGCCTACGATTATTCTGAGGCTTCAGGGGGATTTTATATTTATTTTGGTATTTCCGATATGCTGGTTCATCAGCATGGCGCATTGTTAAAAAGTGCTGGGTGGGTGGTTTTTTATCTTCACGGATTTATGGAGTCCTTAAAACATCTGTTCCGTTCTGATTCCCTCGCTCTGTACAAAGACGTTAGTCAGGGGAAGTGTCTAACATTGCACTGTTTCAATGCACTGACGTTGGCAACAGCTAATAAAGATAACCCTGATGAAAGAATCAGTGGTGTCTGGGGGCTGGGAAGCAAGGACCAGGGGATTCCATATCCAAGAAAAGGCTCATGGAAACTGGGCCATGAAATGGGAGTTGGTGCCATAGACACAGAGACTTTGAAGTGAGGCCAGAGGGACTCCAGGAATAGGGCACACAGGATGGTGTGTAGGCTGAGGAAACCTGCTTCCAAGGCATCATGATGATGGAAAATGACCTCCATGTGTCTTGTAGTGCCTTATTACAGTACCCTTCTCCTCAATGGGACCCCCAGGAAAGGAGACACTGTCCTAACTCCTAGAGGATAATTCTTGCTTCTGTTTCCTGAGGAAGCAAGGTAGAATGCAGCCCAACTCATCAGGATGGAGGGAATCTCAAAGAGGAGATGTTTTTCACATGCAACAGGGGCTAAGACAGAAGTCTTGATGAAACAGATGTTACCATAGATCAGAGATTCCTTAAAATAGATAAGATGGAGGGAACAGAACTGGTATATTTTTAATATTTAGTATGCGTCAGAGGCATTTTCTGCATTTACCCCTCTGCTCCTCACATTGGTGCAACTTGGTAAGTATTGCTAGTCACATAATAAAGGTAAGGCAACTGAGATCCAGGCATTGAAATCATGTAGAATCCACACATAATAAAAAGAGGAAGCTGAAATTCATACTCGGGTGTTATATGGATTGAATGTTTGTGTCTCCCGAATCTATGTGGTAAAGTGCTAATCTCTACTATGATGGTTTTGGAGATGGGGCCTTTGGCATGCAATTAGAGTTAGATGAGACCATGAGGGTTGGGCCTTCATGATGGGATTCATAGCTTTTTTGGAAGACATAGATCTCTCTCTCTCTCTCTCTCTCTCTCTCTCTCTCTCTCTGTCAGGGAGGATAGGACAGGCAAGGACACAGTGAGAAGGCAGCCTTCTGCAAGTCAGGAAGGATGCTCTCCCCAGTACCCAACCGTGGTGGGATCTTGATCTAGGACTCCAGCTTCCAGAATTTGAATGAATAAATGTCCATTCTTTAAGCCATTCAGGCTATGGTTGTTCATGACAGTTTGAGCTAACTAATATACCAGGTTGTTTACTTTTGAAGCCCCGAGACATTCAGCAGCCTCACAGTGCCTCCAGGAGCCACTTGGTAGTCAGTGAGAAAACCAAACATGCTTTACGTAGGTTTCCACGTGGCTCTGGATAACAACAGTAGCTGCTTAAGCCTTTGTAAAAGTTCCTGAAGCCCCTCACCCTGCTTACCTGGAGAACGCCCTACTCTCGCCTTCCTCTAGGGAAGGGTAAAAAGAATCTTAGTCTCAGGATTTCAAGGTGAGATATTGGGGGAAAGAAACAAAGTGATACCTAAGGGTCTGAATTGTGAGTGTCCTTCATCACTGTAGCTCACAAACACAGACAGATGGGCGGCATAGTCTCCCTGTAGGCCAGGGGCAAGCCAGAGCTGCATGTCGGAAAATTACAACCTGAATTTGTGGGGCTGACATTGGGCACTCCACTTACACTCCCCCAGGCCCAGCAGGTGCCGTGGCCTCTCGCCCCTTCCTTGGCATGGTCCTCTTCAGAGGCTGTCTTTTTCCCATCACTGAGTTTGCCTGTCAAGCTGAGCCAAGTAATGAGACAGGAGTCAATTAGTTCTCCCCGATAGACTGCTCCCCTGTCTATTCCCAGACTCCCAGGTGACCCCATTATGATAATGGCCCAACCTGGCTGCTCTCAGAACAGGCCTGATGGAGAAGTGAGAGCCTCCTTGAAATGTGAATTGCAGAGAGGCTGGCAGACTCTGACTCTGTTCCCTGCTGACTCTGGACAGGAGCCTTCTGCCTCCCCATTGTCACTGCTGAGCGATGCCATGTGCTTATTCATACCACATGCTGCTGGCATTCCAGGAACAACCCATCGTGCCATTCATTCCAACAATGGGCTCGAACTGCTGACACCCAGGGAGACAGGTGGATTCAGAGTGTAAAATATGTTGCTATACACTGGCATCCCAATCTGACCTCAGTCTTTAGAGCAGGTGCCCATTTTTTATACCCTCAGATATATGATGTTATTCTTCACTCTGGACCTCAATAAACATACTTTTTCAGAAAACTGAGGCAACCTGACTGCAAAACTTTGGGGTAAAAGATTAACAAGTCAGTCAGTCATCTTGTATTTGATTTAACATCTTAGTTTTCTCAAATATTTGAGTATGGTAATATTGTGATAACGTAACCAAAGAAACATCATGATATGGGGATTGTGTGTTTCAACAATCTCAAATAATATTCAGAAAAGTATAATTCTCAACCTCTGGCAAGCTTCTCATCCCATGTGCACACATTAGTCACTGAGTCAATGCAGGTAGCTGAAAAGTAGTTATATAATATTTAGCCAAGACTAAAGATAAATTTTGAGATAATTTAAAACATAGAGATTAAATGTGTGTCATATGTGTTAAACTGTTCAGCTGAGGGGATTATACTATCCATGTGATTTATAGCTTTAGAAAAAATACTTTGGGCACTGGGGTTGATAAAATCCACGCACATGTCTGAATCTAGAATGGGAAGCTGAAGAGTTTTCACACTACAAACCCCAGAGCTCATCATGCTGGATCCATGTTGCTTTGTTTTGTATCCATAGGCAAATATATAAATGTACATATACGTATTTGTTGATTGGTTAATGGTTTCCTTTTCTCTTCCATTCTGTAGGCTGCTTTATATAGTTCATGTCCCTGTAGTTCTACGATAATTTATTATTTAATTATGTAACCATTACATAATTTTTCAGCTTCAGCCTTCAGTGTTTCTATTGTTGTTAATGTAACTGCTATGGAGGCACGTAAGTTTTATTTATTGTTTCCATTGCGGAGCAATAATTATGTAATTCTGCAATTCTGCCACTATTATTTCTATTTGTTTAATTACATAACTATAAAGATATTAAACCTCTAAAACATTTGGTGATAGATTTATGCAGAAGATGCTAGAAGACAGCAATAATAATGATATATCAGAGTAATAATAGAACTAAATAATAGTATTAATATTAATATTAATGGCAATAATGGTAATAAGCAGCAACATTACCATTTGCTTTTTCTTCATGCTGTATTTGGTCTCTTTAATGGGTTCCTTCCCAATTCTCTGTGGTTAATTAGCTATATAACATTTGGTACTCAGCAGTGGGTACAACCTCATTTCCAGACTTTACCTGGCAAGGCTGTGCTTTATAGAATACCAGATGGAATGGGTCTTCTCTGTCCTTTTTTATAAGGCTTACAATGGGCAGATTTCTTTCTTCCCTGTGTTACCTGGGGACCATCCATAGATAGGATACCTTGTGCTGAGAGACACAGATGCTACAGAATCCTATGAACCTGAGATGTGTTTGGGATGCAGGTGTGTGCTGTAGATACACCGTTTTGGTGGAATGAGCATGGGGTTTGGAAAGAGAAAGATCTGGATTGAATTCTGGCTCTGCCAATAACTAGGTGACCTTGAGCAAGTTAGCTAGTTCCTTTAAACCACAATTTCCTCATATATAAAATGAGGATAATATCTACACAGCAAGACTGCGTGTGAATGAAATAAAATAATGGGTGCCTATGACTATGCCTGTGGTTGATGCCTGTTGATAACTATTGTTTTGGAGCAATTAGTCATTGAGATGAAGAGGGAGAACATGCTTGAAGCTGATTCTTTCTATAAATCATTTTGTTCTTGCCTTCTCCCCTCATGACCAGGAATTTCATCCCTCCCCTGCCCTCAAAAGTCACCAGTTAAAGAAAGAAACATGTAGCCAGTGATCTCTGCATACCACATTCCTTCCATGCATTATCTGATTAATCACTGTAGCTATCCTAAAAAGTAAGGGTAATTATTATCTTTTAGTTGAGGAAATCAAGACACAGACAGGTTAGGAAATGTACCCGTCTGCCCAGTTCATAGGTAGTGAGCCCAGCCAGTGTATCTCCACAGCAGGTGTTTTTAAGCTACACTATGTATTCCTTCCAGATGCATAACCCAGCAGCTGCATAAAGAAGAGGCCATATGAGTGCCTCCTCCCTCTTGGGAACAAACCTTCTCCTTCCTCTCTTCCACCACTCCAGTCCATTCTCTGCAAAGCAACCTATCTATTCATCTGAGAATTCAAATCAGTGCCATTATTGCTACTTTTAGACCCTCTTAAGGCTTTGTTACTTTCAACCACTTGCTAGGACTTAAATCTAAATATATATGATTTGACTTCATCTCTTGCCATTCACCATCATCTGCAGACCCCTGAACTTCCCTGACTCTGCTAGGTTCCACCTCCATTTCTCTCAGGTAATTGTACTCAGTTTCTTATGCCTAGAGTGTTTTCTATTTTCTCATTCTACACATCTCTACTTATATATAATTTTACTCAAAAGCCTTACCTAAATTATTCTCAGCCCCCATGTCCTTCTATTCATTAATAAGCATCTTATATGTTTCGTGTATAACAGGTACCATCCTTGCACTTATTTTATTTTTCTGATCATTTGTTTCCTGCCGTGTGTCCTCCACTGAGGTGTGAACTTTATGAAGCCAGGGACTGTGTCTTACTTGTTCACAATCCCACCTCTAGACATAACCAGGACCTGGAAATCAGTAAACATTTGCTTATGGAAAAGAATGACTGTCTGCCTCTCTGTGGCCATATATGTTTTGGGGGTTCAAATAGTTCATGTATAATGGGAAGAAAAGGAGATTGCATTTCCCCATGAAAAGTATTAGTGAACATCCAAGATGTGATGTAGCACCCCTCTTCAAAGGTTTAGACATGGGTGAGAGTATGTTTCTTGCCCAGGAGCTGGGAGCATTGTAAAACAATAATGTGGTCACCCAGGAGCAGAGTGTACCAGGGAAATGCAGCTGAATCAGACACATGCAACAAGTGGAGGGGGGGAGTCCTGCCTTGTTGCATAAATGTGAGGAAAGTCAGGGCTGTTGTTCCAAATTGACATCTGACTGAGAACTCCAGCACTCAGAAGAGCTACTTTCCCCGGGGGCACATGACAGGCCTCCATTCTGCCAACAATATCTCTTGTTTGTACAGTTACACCAAAGAACTCAGACAGAGCAGCCTACATTATTTTACCTGTCCTCCAATTATTATTATTTTATTGAAGCATTTTCCTTCTGTGCTGATATGTGTGTGTGATCTTAAAAATATGTTACATTATTTATAGCAATGTGGTCTTTCTTCTTTCCATTGACTATTTTCCTTTTCAATCACATGCTTTTCATTCCTATACATCACATGAAAACATATACTGCCACATGAAACATGGAGCATAAATATTCATATACAGCCCTTTTTATCCCCTTTCTAATTCCAATTTCTCTGCCCAATTCACCAGTGCCCAAAGGGATATTCTTCTGCCTTTTCCTCATCGCTTTGTGGTCATGGAAACGAAAGTGGGGCTCTGTTTTTTCTCTGTGGGACACAGTGCCTCAGTGCTGAAAGGAGAAAACCCTTGGAGGGGCCTCTCACTGACACCCCTGATGGGATCCCAGTTTAACCCAAATTGGATACCATGTGAGTCATGGTAATGATTCATGAGTTTGGTTGATTTCTAATATACTCCGCTGGTGTTTCATACTGGTAGTAAATACAGGTGTGACTTTCATACTGCATATCTCAAAAATAATATTGCCAAATGTTTTATAATAAAATATATTATGTGTGTTTTGACTGGTGAAAATAATTTAGATCCATCTTAAAAGACATGTGTATAGCATGTCCAATTTTTGTGTGTTTTTAAGTGACAATTGACTATATTTCTACATCACCATCTCTGACTACAGATTTAACATAAACATGGTCAGTGTTGGAGTGTCATCATTACCAGTAATATTAGCAAATATTTTTAATTGAAAGTCAAAATATGTCTTGGAACTGGGTGTTGTATGGAAAACAATTTGACAATAAAATATTATGGGAAAAATATGTCTTGGACTTCTCTCACTGAAAATATTCTGCAAATTTTTGAATCTCAGTTTTCAAAATTAGTACAAAATCAAGTATTCACCTCCCCCCCAAGAAAGTCTGACACTTAATGGACTGAGACACCCAGGCACCCCTTTACCTCATTTTCCAAATGTGGTTACTAGAAAGTTTGAAGTTACATGTGACTAGCACTTGTGGCTCAATATAAACTTCTATTGAACTAACCTAGAGTCTTAATAGTGTATGTGAGTAATTCACAGAGACTAACTTAAATCAGTATTAGGCAGTTTATTATCCACAACCACAACTGATCAATACTAAGCAGTCTGTGTTTCCACAATGTTCCACCAAAACACTGTCTTCCTCAATAGTCATCATCCACATTTTGTTTATTTTTAAATTAATAACTAATGTGATTAAGTTGGAATTACTTAATTATTGTGTGTCATCACTCTCTATATATTTTCTTTTTTGTTGAGAACTACAAACAAAGCAATAAACATCATGGAAAAGTTAACAATTCAAGTTCCAGAATCAGTTGACCTGGGCTCCTGACCTCAGTTCAAAGGCAAATTGCTTAACTTTTGGGGGGCTTTGGTTCCATCATCTCCAAAGAGTGTTCAACAATCTGACTTCATAAGCTTATTGTAAGAATTAAACAAGGTTATCCAAATAAAGTGCTTAGTACCTTAATACCTAAACCACCACTACTACTACAAGTACTATTACTACTGATTATTATTATTTTATATTTATAATGAAATAATTTATGGTTCTATTAGGACCAGTACAGAGTGAATCATGATTCCCAGTCTATGGGACCCCTAGGGCAGTGTGGACTAAATAAACAATATGACCTAGATATTTTTGTATTATTTTTGAAAATGCAAGGTTTTTGTTATATTTAACAATATAGCTCATTTAAATGCTATTGATTTCATTAAACAAATGTACATCTTGACAGAGGATGGGAAAAGTCTTGAAAAGGTCTTGATATAGGTTGTTAAACATTGGTATACATTGCCAAGTAGAAAGATAGGGCATATATTCTCTATGAGAGCAACATATAATTAAGCATTTAGTGTGATTTTTTCTGTTGCTGATCTTACCTCACAGAAATTCTCTCCTAAAGTTTCCTGGATTTAACATTTCACACCCAGTTTCTGAATTTCCTATACTTTTTTCCCATTCCATCAGTTTGTATTTTATTCTCCACTGATTTGATATTTTTGGTTTTATAAGGTAAAAAGTCTTCTCCTGAAACTACTCTTTCAATTAGGAAGAAAAACACTCAAACCCTCTTCTAGGGTTATGACTCTGTGAAAATGTTATCAGAGAAACTTCAAAGTGAAAACAAGACAAGAAAAGAGGCAAGAAAGAAGGAAAGGGAAGGAAATTAAAGAACAAAGAAGAAAAATAAGTGTTCATCAGTAACTGCCTTTTGGTTTCTCTCAAGCATTTATATATCAGGTTTTTTCCCGCTTGATCAAAATATGTTGAGTTCATTAATTATAGGCATTTGAATAATGCTGTCCTATAGGGGCCGTACAACCCTGCCTGCGGGGAAAATTTTACTGACTGCTTTTTATACAAATGAAGCAACAGAGATTCAGAGCATTGGTGAGAAGTGAAAATGCTCAAGGTGACAGCTAGTGACTAGAATCAAGGCTGTGGGTTACAAATGCTGTGTTCTTTCTACCTGTCCATGAAGGAAGGCTGGGGGATAGGAGCATCAATCACATCTCTGCCTTACATATTCTGAACCAATTGAGAAATATGCCAAGAAGTCAGGTGTCCACCCAGTCCAGCAGACTAACGATCTGACCTCAGGTTTCTCACTAATCAGTGAGCTGTTCATGGCATAGTAGAGACAGATGATATGTCCCATGGCACTAGTCCAGTGCACATGCTCAGAAAGTTTCCCAGGCTCACTATTCAGATAGATCTCTCCTCCCCTCAAGGGAAGTGATTGGGAAGGATGTTAGAGAAGTGTGATTTCACTCATGTTTTTTCATGTTACAGAAATAAAAGGATGAGACATGTTATGAATAGCCCAGTTTGCTCTTTTGTCTGTTCATTTGCTTTTAATTAAATCTTTTACCCAGCTAAGCAGTCACCTGATTTGCTTCTCCCCCTGACAGGGGAAACCAGATGGCTGGTGCTGTGGAGACTCAAACTTTTGTTTCTCTACTCTTTTCCTCTTCTTTTTTAAAAAAAAAAAATTAAATGTTTGTTTTTATTTTTGAGGGAGAAAGACAGAGCATGAGCAGGGGAGGGCAGAGCAAGAGAGGGAGACACAGATTCTAAGCAGGCTCCAAGCTCTGAGCTATCTACATGTAGCCCTACACAGGACTGAACTCACAAACTGAGATTGTGACCCAAGCCAAAGTTTGATGCTTAACTGACTGAGCCACCCAGGTACCCCTTCCTCCTCCTTTTCTACTGAAGGTGGAGAACCCAGACTTTAAGGTTGAAAGGAATATGAGGGGATGTACTTGTAGACACAGCTCATCTTTAGAGATATGAACTGGTCAGCACAGAAGAGACTCTCTTCCATTGGCAGCAGAAGCACTGAGTTCCAAAGGATAAACCATTGGGTCTCAGGCTCCCCAGGACAGTGAGTGCAGCTTTCTCTTCATGAGTTCCTAGGAAAGTCTGATTGGAATTAGCTGTTTACTTTGTAGACTCTGAGCTGTGACCATTTCTGAGCCCTGGCTCTATAAATCATGAGATTTCCCTAGTAAGAAATGTCTGCTAAATTAAATCAATAGCCTGTGGGTGGAAATAAGAGCTTCCACATGCAGAAATCTCAAATTTCTGAGCTTCATGAAATGGAATTGGAGCTTCCTGAAGTCTCCTGTTCATTGTTTCTTTTCCAGTGCTTTGCAATTGATCCCTGGGACGATTGGGAACACTGGCCCTTCACAACTTTGCTCTGCAACCTCACGGTCAGTATGATGAGTATCACTGCCTGCTGCCTCATTTTCCTCAGCCAATGTTTCCTGAGCCAGAGTTAGGTTAGAAAGGACTGTCATTGAAGAGACGCCATCTGTGTCTATCTTTATATTTAAAGTCCATAGCTTTTGGGTGGTGTAGATGTTCTTTCTGCTGTTGTTCTGTGTTCTAGACTCTGATTTTTGTGGATGTTCAGATTGGGATGATGCTTCCTTTCACATGTTTTGTAGCACTGGTGACTCACATGAAAAGGTCCTCTGAAGTATATGCCAAGCAAAACAGAGAGCCCACCACTCTGAATGAGCTGGAAAAATCTACTGACTCTAGCTGTAAAACTTATGAACAAGATCAGTAATAAAAAGTGTATCTTCTTGATAAAAGATATCTGAGAAATTCTCAAAATCCTGTATCCATCTCACTGTAAAGTTTTTATCAATCATGTTATTTTTATTTATGATTACAGGAAAGTGTAGTTAGACCTTTATGTGATTCTGTATTTATACAGCTGCACATGAAAGACTCAGGGTTCAGGCTTTGAGCAGCATCCAGTACATAGATGACAAGGTTAGAAATTCAGATACCAAGATGCCAAGGCTTCAGTCATTATTGCTCCAGAATCTGTCTAAGCTAAGACCACAGTCTACCCAGGTATATAAGTTAGTACTGACTGGAACATGTTCTAGGCCTTTATCATCATCATTACCCAGTTAATCCTGGCAGCAGTTTATTTTTTTCCCATAATATTTTATTGTCAAATTGTTTTCCATACAACACCCAGTGCTCTTCCCCTCAAGTGCCCTCCACCATCACCACCACCTGTCTTCCCCCCCCCC
>NC_043710.1:82734727-82767454 GCF_006229205.1 Suricata suricatta | reverse complement strand
CACTGAGATACCACCTCACACCAGTCAGAGTGGCTAAAATGAACAAAGCAAAAGACTACGGTTGTTGGAGAGGGTGTGGAGAGATGGGCACCCTCATACACTGTTGGTGGCAATGTAAACTGGTGCAGCCGCTCTGGAAAACATTGTGGAGGTTCCTCAAAAAAACTATCCATGGCAGCAGTTTAAAGTGAAGTTTTTAGGGCTCCTTTGGGCCCAAGTCCATGCACTTTCATAATTTCCTTGTAATTCAGTAAGAAATTTTCAAGAGGAGAGGTCCTCCTTATTCTGCTGGATTCGTGTGGTTGACAACCTGGGCTCTTCAAGTGTCCAATGAGCTTTTCTATGAAGGTGACTGTCTCAGATGCAGCCATCTCCGGCATCATCTGCGCTTCCTTGCTCTAAAGCTGGGTACTGCCATCTTCTCTCTACCCTCACTTTTGCCCCAGGGAAGTGACTTAAAATTTGGACTGGGAGAGAATATGGGTCCTACATTTCTAAGGGAATCATGTTATTTCTCTCCGACTTTAAGAACATCAGAAAAAAACATTTGATAATCCTGTTGGTGATGATGTAACATAGTGTATGCTTTATTAAGCAGTCTGGAGTAAAACATGAGGGCTGAAATGGACACATTGTCCCATATTTTTCAATGTTCCAGGAAACTTTTTCTTCTTTCATTATCTACCTTCTTATGCCATTTCCAAATCTATTTCTCATAATCCTCCCTCACACCACCCCAAGTTTTGCTGTCATTTGTTTATATGTTGCTTTCAAACTGGCATTTAATTTAAAAGAAGTTATTAAGATCTACTATATTTTTAGTATCATATTAGTTCTTGGTAATATTGATTTGAAAAGGTATGGTCCCTGCTGAAGGGGAGACTCGTGTGTGTGTGTGTGTGTGTGTGTGTGTGTATAAAAAAGATATCTAATAATTTATGTATTATATGTATATATACAATACACATATAAACTATATATAGTATAATACATAATATTAATATATAACATATATTAAAACATTATGCATATCTTAGCTATAATAGATATGACTATTATACCACATCTTAGCAGTTATAATGCATGGTAGGCAGGATTCCATGATTACCCTCATTTCTCCTCCCACCTGCACATACATCCAGTATTTTCTCCTCCCCTTGAGTGTGGGTGGGGTCAATGGATATAATGGGGTACTATCCTTGTGATTATGTTATTGATCAGTTGACTTTGAATTAATCAAAAGGGACATTATTCTGGATGAAATGGACCTAGTCAGGGCAATCCTGTCAAGACTAGGTGGAGTGTTAGAGAGGCATCTCCCTGCTGGCATGGAAGAAATCAGCCTACAGAAGGAGAACTTGCAGCCATGGCTTAGAACCTGAAGACAGACTCTAGGACCTGAATGTGATCTCTAGCTTACAACCTTATTTCAGTGTGTCACAAGCAAATAATTCCCCCACGGATCTGATAAAGCTTGAAAGTAACCATTCCCTAATTGAGCTTCTAGATGCCAATATGGCCTGCTGACACCAAACTTCAGCATTGTGAGATCCTGAGCAGACCACCCAGCTAAAACATAAGGACCTCTGACCCATGGAAACCATGAGATAGTAAATTTGTGTTGTTTTAGGCATCACTTTTGTTAAATTTCTTCTGCAATAATGGAAAACTCACACATTGCATTTATACCAAACACTGGGGGGTCAGAGAGGAGGAAGGGGTGAATATGTTATAGAGAAGAGATGATGGTTGCAATGAAACTAAAAGGAAAAACAAAGATTGGCCAGAAAAAGAGGAGAGATATTAATTGTTGTGATATCATCCATGATATTTTTGCAGAACAGCAGGTACATTGGCATTTATAAAGGGTAGGATGCTTATTCTCACTTTAGTTCTTTCTGAATACAGCCATTTCACAATCATATTTATGGACTGTACATTTCCATGGGTAAAGCATTTTAGTTAACTTCACCTTAGTTCCCATATCACTGGTGTGCTACATATACAGTATTGTCCAGCATTTCCTGTGTCCCTTTTCTTAGCATTAGTCTCATACCAATGCATTTTTAATACCAGAAATACTGTTGTAAATGCAAGCCACAAATAGTTGAGTGGGCATCTTTACCTTGTCTTCAGACATTTTTCTCTTCTTTCTGACTATCCATTCTCATGTGGCTAATGTGTTACCTCACACGCATAACCTTAGAATGCAAAATTGCACATTGTCTAGTCAGATATGATATTTTTATCTGAAAGTGGCATAACCTGATTGTGTTCCAACTTTAGTATATCCTCCTTCTTTATTTCAGGTGACTAAGCAGTGCATGATCTTCCTCCCTTTTATTACATAGTTTAGGTTCTCGTGTATCATTCTGTCAGCGATGGCTGCTGGACTCACAGTATAATTCCCACAAGTGTTTTAAAGCCTGGATTCAATAGTGCTAAGAACCTCCAATTCCTGACATCTCCTGTTGTGCCATTTTTAAACAAAATAGTCAATAGCCATGGTGTCATTGACTTTGCCTTCTTCTGTTTTTCCAAAATTGCTCTGAAGACTTCCACCAAGCTTGGAGTACTTAATTGTCAGTGAATTCTTCATAAATGTCAGTGGGAGACCCATCTGTTCCAAGAGCTTTCCTTTATCTCAATAGCTTTTATTAAGCTTCTTACCCCTCAGGCTGTGATTTTTGCCCCTTACAACCTTAATTTCTTCTTCCACAGCAGCATCCTAGGAAGGATGCTGATGTGCTCCTTCATTTCTTCCGTCTCCCTATTTCTGTCTCCCCTTGGGGAAGTCCATTCTTATCACTCACACTAACCCTTGACTTTCACACAATTACACACACTTTCTTATGGAGCTGGAAAATTCATTTTCAAAGAGTCACTGAACTTTTTTTTCCTTTTTCTTTTCTTTTCTTTTTTTGGCATAATAATACACATTTCTCCACCTTGTGCTTTCTGGAATAGTCTTCTCCAATTTGTATCACTCCAGCTAAGCCTATAGAGCATCTACTTGCCACAGATGAATTCATGGCATACAGGATAGATGAGGAGGTCATATTTTTGGCTCCAAATATAATTTTCCATCTTTGTTTTAGGTTGTGTAATCGCCAAGAATTGAAACAAGTTTTTTTTTTCCTATCACTTGCTATTAGGAACATTCCTCAGAGCTGTTCTTCTTGTGGTTTCCAGGAATGCATTAAACTTAAGGTGAAGATAATTTTGCCTCAGCACTCAATATGAGTGTATCATTAATGATCTGAGTGCTGTTGTGAGCTACTTCCTTCCTAAGATGCCCGTGGCTTTTAGAGCAGACTGCTGAGAGAAGCTCAGTCCACTAGACAGACCCTATGGTTACTCTCGAGAAAATGAGTGTGCATATTCCCTTTCTCTTTCTCTTCCTTTCACTTCCCTCCCTATTCACAAGGCTTAGCAACGCACCTCTTTCTTGGAATTTTGTTTTTATGGAAGTTAGAAATAGTAACTACAGAGGTGAAGAAAACTTTACTGTCTGCTGTAAGCCTCACTGTGGCTTCTATTTCAGTGTTACTGGATTGTAACTCAACACAAGGCTTCTCCAGGGGTGGGCTTCACTTGAAGCTAATCTATGCTTTACAAAATACAGTTAACTGCATCTTAGAAAAAAAACATGTGGGAACACTTTGCAGGGGGCTGTCCCCTAAAAATGTTAGATACAGAGCATTACTGCTCAACTGCAGTTGGCATCTTTATTTATTAGTTCACTTGGTTTATGGTTTAATATCAAGGTGCTCTTTGCTGTGTACAGCACTTGCTCAACAAGGAGGAAGATCATGTGTTTCATCCCCAGAGAAGAGCTTCTATGCCAGGCAAAGTTGAAATGAAATTTTAGCCATTTTTAGACAGCAAGGCTCAACAACACTAAAAAGATTTTCATTTTCACTTTCCTTACTCGATAAATCCCATAAGGAAAACATTTACCCCATGATTTCCCTCTTTCCTCCACTGATACCACCTGAAGTGTGCATTTAGGGAACATTGCTTCCAGATACCCATTTTGATCATATCTTCCCTCTCAAAAGAATAGTCATCAAACAACACTTGGTACATTGTACCTACTATAGCTCTGTCTAACTTAGGCACACCCTGAAAACATTTACTAGGACTTTTCCCTCTAGGAGCTTTTAACTTAAGATATACAGGAATTTAGGAATTTCAGTGAACGTAATGCCTATGGCAAAATGAAGGCTTCTGTGCCCAAGAAGCAAGGGTGATTTGAACTTGATATTGAACTAGTACAAGTTTTGATAGGAGGTATACATAGTAAATGACTTTTTGGGACTGTGTGTTATTTAGGATAGAACAAGAGCTTGACACAAGGTTTACCCACACTTCTTGATGTGTTTCCAGCCAGTTCCATGTGCCAGAAATCACACTAAAAAAATCCTTTCTAGAACAATAGTGGTGTCTTCTTTATCTCTCCACTTATGTCTTTCTCTGTCAAGGTAATAGTAGATGACTTGAGGCTGTGTAGAACAACAGGCTTGAGTGGAAGCCCCTCTCTCTATCTGGTCTCAATCCCAGGGCCCTGTGACTATATTTAATTGAGAAGCATTAATAGACCTTTATGGCCCAAAGGCTTTTAAAGTTTTATTTTACATTATTTGTCCTCTAGAAGGACAGTTTCAAACCTGTGCAACTCCAAATTTCTGATACTTTTATTCTGTTTCTTTCTGTCTGCAAACTAGCTCACTCTTTCTTGAAATACCTTGCCAAACACAGCAAGGGAAGATCAACATATGCTAGCATTCTGGCTCATTCCAAGAGATGCACAGGCTCAGCAGACACTTGGTCTGCCTTCCACGCTAACAAGGGTGACAGTTTTACCAAATGTTTCACTACAGCAAGCAGGGACTTCCAGCTTGCTAGATCTGTCTCCTCACTGCCTACCACAAAACTGCTAAGCTCCTGTCAGATAGTTTACTTTTTTTAATTATTTTTTTACAGCAGCATCTACAGTAAGGTCTTGAATTTTGTATTTGTTCAGGCAACACTAACTGTTACAACAAAGAAACCCCCACCTTTTAATGGCATAACAGAATGAAAGTTATTTTCCTTCATTTCAATTCCAATGCAGGTGTTCTTGGATCATAAAAGGGTGACTTTCTGCCACATAACAATGCAGGGATCCAGGTGTGTTCTGTCTTGTGAATCCACTATTTCTTAGGGCTTCTAAGTTTTCAGCATCCAACCAGCTGAGGAAGCAACAGTGGGGGGTGTTTGTTGTCCAGACTTGGAAGTATGCATATTACTTATGCTCAAGTTTCATTTTGCTAGAGCTCAGCTAATGGCTGCACTGAAATGTGAGGAGTTGGAATTGTCTCTGTTTGGTCAGTCACGTCCCAGTGACAATACAGGAGAAAAGGTCAAGTCAGAAATTTTTGGTGCCAGAATGTGCTTCTGCCATACATGGAGAAAAGTTTTGGAAGAAATTATGTTCTTTAAAGGGAAAATGAGTATTCCTCAATGCTTATGTATACATTATATAAGCGTAAGTGTATGCATTTGTATACTTATGTATAAAAGTTTAATATTTATATTATATATTATAGTATATATTAAATATAACGTTTTCAACAATACTCTCCAGAGGTAAGGTTAGACAACTTGATTTGAGGACAGTTAACATCAAGGAGAAACATGGTTTTATGAAGAAAACACACACACACACACACACGCACACACTGTAAATGAAGACCTTTTCATGAACAATATGATTCTAATTCATCCTCATGATATAGGGGCTCTTTTTTTTAGTTTTGAAATAGATAAACCAGAATTCCCATACTCAATTTTTTATAAGCAAATTCTTTCCCAAATGCAATTCTGGCGTTTGCCTTCACTGAAGCATTTAGTATGAGATTCTTCTCTCATGCCTACCGTGCTTAGGAAGAGTCTGAAGCAGATACCTGTTTTGCACAGTGTGCTCTCCTATTCTGTATTCTAGCTTCAAATTAAGGTTTAAAAAAAACAAAAAACTTTACTCTCATTTTAACAAAAATGGCTCCCAAAAGTATTGTTAGTAATGCTGTGAGTTCACTCTAATTTCCGGGCAAATTGACATGCTCATATATTACAGATGCTACCAAGGTCCTGGTTGCTTCAGGAACTTTTACTTTATATTGGTGTAATGACAAAGTTTATCTACAGTATATGACTGTGAATGCTCCAACATGCACTTCTATTAACAGAAACACCATCAGTTTTACATTAATCATAAAGGGAATTGATAATTGCCTATGGGAGTTTTTACCTATGAGCAAAACTGTTTGACCCAATTATGTTTGCATGGTGATGGATGAATATATTGAATTATGATAAATAGATCATTTGTGGGTTTCAGGGGAAGAGAATTACTATCCCAGGAGAATAAGCCATGAGTGAGCAAGTGCTAAAAAATTTAAAAACTGATAATACTGTCATTACATCACCTGTCACAGCTCAGAAGTTTAATCCCATTCAATGCAGGAGATGAGAAGGTAAACCTGGTGTGTTCAGTAACATTAAGCACCTGTCAATCAAATCCTAGGAGCCACATGAATTTGTTGAAAAGCAATGGACACCCTCTACAAAGAGCTAAAACCTGCAATGCTAGCTGGTGACTGGCTTTTCAGAAGGTTAAACTGAAACTCATACAACTGGCTCCATGCATACTTCCGCTTTACAAAAAGATAAGGTGCCAGTCTTACTTCAAAAGCCATCAGCTATATTCTTTTAAACTTGAAGTTTAAGATTCTATTTACAGTTGATAAAGTTGAGCAGGAAATTTAAGAGTGACTGATCAGACCTACTTCTTCAGAGAAATCCCTTTTCACACACTTCACTGTTAAAAGCCTGAGAGGTGTTGTTTGTTTGCAATGACTTGGATAGAAGGCAATTCTAAGGAAGAAGAAAGATAATATCAGCAGTAATCAGGAATGCTGCTGTTAGCACAAATTACAAGGTCCTTAAATTTTATACTCATTTATAAAATCCCACACAATTTTTTGCACTAGCATGTCATGATGGTAAAACATATTTTATATATATATATAATTAAGTCTCAATTAAACCATGATATATATATAATTAATTGTGTCTTAATTCTTATGTCTTAAGACATAATTAATTAAGTCTCGTATATAAAACATACATATGTAAATATATATAACTAAGGCTCATGTTTTACTCATGTTCAATATTATCTTTCTTTCTCAGACTTATCATGAATATCTCAAGATTTGCAGCTAACTAATGTGGTAGAGAGAATTCAAAGATAATCTTCCAATTCTCACCCTCTGGTATATGTGCCTGTGTAATCCTCTGTCTTTGAGTGAGAACTGGATGTATGAATGTGATGAGATAGATAGTCTATTATTGCTCCCTTGGTTAGGTGTGCTATGTAGCAAGTTTGATTACATTGCTATTATATAAGTTTCTATCACAGAAGACAAGAAAGAAATAAGAAGTCAGCAAAATGCATTCCTGTTGGCCTGGAAGAAAGCAAACAGCACTGTTGTGAACTACACATGAAGGCTATGTATCAAAGATCCAGTCAGCCTCTAGGAGCTGATAACTAGCTAAAACATGGGTACCTCCATCCTACAGTATAAGAAATGTATTCTGAAATAGCTAATGAGCTCAGAAAAGAACTCAGAGCCTCAGCTGAGATCACAGCCCTTGCTGACACCATCATTTCAGCCTAGGCAGATTCTGAGCAGAAGCCTCATGAATGTCTGACTAATAAAAATTGTGAAGTACTTTTTGTTGTTTTAAACTGCTAAGTCTTTGATAATTTCTTATGCAGCAACAGAAAATTAATATAACAATACATAAGATTTAAATGAAAGTTCAATTTATTCTTCTATTTTATCTTATATTCATATATTCTTATAAAAGTTTGTTTTTAAGAGATGTATATTAATAACTTGCAATATGACAGATACTGTACTAGGTACCAGTGGTAGGATACAGCCTCTGCCCTCAAAGTATTATAGACTAGTAAAGAACTTAGGTATACATAAACAAAATCCAATAATAATGGTTCACATTCTTAACACATAGTCCTCCTAGGAATTGCTTACACTGGTATAGCCAGGCAAAAAGAGTAGCAAATAAGTAAATAAGCCTTCTTATGGGATAGAATAATCAAGAAAGATTCTAGGAGCTTAGGGTGATTCAGTTGATTAAGCGTCTGACTCTTGATTTAGGCTCAGGTCATGATCTCACAGTTCATGGAATCAAGCCTCTGCTGTCAGTGTGTGGCCAACTTGGAATTCTCTCTTTCTCTCTCTCTTTCCCTCCCCCACTTTCTCTCTCGCTCTCTCAATAAACAAATAAAGTTAAAAGATGAAAAGATTCTTTCATAAAATGCAACTTGAGGTAAGTGTTAAAGAGGAATAGATGTACTTCAGATAGAAATAGGAGAGAAGAGCATTCTGAACAGAAAAGGTATCTGACTAATCACACAAAAATGTTTTAATAAACACTTTAAGTAGGTATGTAAGAGAAAAGGATAGGGCTTCAGTGGAGGAGGTGGAAATGAAAATGAGTCTAGAGAGAAGTCTGAACAGGAAGACATCTTAGAAACATGCCACAGAATGTGGTCCAAGAGGTAGCAGCATGAGTATCACCTGGAAATTTGGTACAAATTCAGAATCTCAAGTCTCACCTATATCTTACCAAATCAGGATCTATGTTTTAACCACACTCCCAGGTGATTCAGAGCTACTTTCATGTTTTAGAGCCTCTTGATGCTGGCAAGTCTGGACACTACCTTTTAGATAAAGGGAAGATATTGAAATGTTTTAAGGTGGGTAGTAACACAATCATACCTAACTTTTAGACGAAGCGCTAGGAGTGGGAAGGATGATGAAAGACATATGTGACAGAAAGCAGAGGAACAGTTAGAGCATTATTCTAACATTCCAGGTAGGAGAACAAAGGAGGAACGCTGAACACAGAGAAGAGTGGACAAGTAAGAGATTTTAGGGAGACAATATATAGAATTTGAATGGCAGACCAGACACTGAGTAATTTAAAATGAACTTCAGGTGTTGGTTAATACAACTACATCAATTAATGGAGTGGTCTATTTTGAATGTAGGAGATATAGGACAAAGTGTGAATTTTATTTTCAAAAACACTGAGTTTTAGTTGGCTGTGGGACTGAGGTAAAGATGCTTAGTAGGAAATGGATATATGGGTCTCTAGGTCACTAGAAAAATCTGAGTCACTTCTAAGTCACTAGAAAAGCCTGGGTCATTACTCTGCATGCCAGGGAATTGAAGGGTGTATCTGAACTTATGAGTGAGTGAGTGACTTCTGTTCAAGGTTTACTTCTAAAATTTTTAAGACATTAGAATCCAGATTTCCACCAGCACTTGATTTTCCCTCTTTATAAAATACATATGTCTAATACCTATACAATACATAATACATATATCAAATATTAAAAGTTTTGAAATGAGCTAACATACCCGGCAGCCATTTAAATCCTGATGTGAGGATTCTGCCTGCTCCTAGGTGGGAATCAATGTAGGCCAGGAGGAAAATCCACCCATCCCTCAATTTTCATATACCCTCTCTTTCAGGGATAAATATAAAGAATGATGTAATAACCAAAAGAGACTTGTGAAAACATTTTGTAAAGTCTTTGTTGTACTTACAAGATGAATATGATTATACCCAAGATGTAAGGGAGGAAATGCAATTTTAAAAATAGTACATATACTACAGAAAACAGAAAACAACTTTAGAGAGTATCTTATATATAATTTTCATAAAGGCAAAAAAAGGAAATCACTAGCTCTGTGAAAAAAAGCAATAAAATAGAAGATGATGTAACAGCAGATTGAGTTAAAATGAGAGTTTCATTATATCAAGAAATATTTAAGGAAACTAAAATTCAAGAGAAGGAGTATAGGACAGAAATAGCAATCTGAAATTTAATCAGTGATGCAGAGACCGCATTTGGGAATGCTTTTTTCTTTTCAAAATTAAAAGATGAGGAACAAAGAAATGAAAAAATAGAGAATAATTTTTACCCAAAAAGAATTTCTATCCTATAAGGATATACAATACCAATTGAGAGCAACATATATACAATACCTAATCATTTTCTAAGCTATATAAATACTGTAATTTGAAGAAAGAGCACATTGAATAAATACCAGATGAAATAAATGAAAAGAGCATAAGGATATATGAACCCAATTTAAATATGTTATATTATATGTTAATTTATAATAGTTAAATGCTTGGCAACATAACAAATGCTTAATAAGATTCTGTTGAATTAATAAAATACTGCCAAAAACAAACATCAAGAAGTTAATAGTGAGGCTTCTAGAATTTTGCTTCTGGCCAGAAGAGATTAATTGGTATCATAATTTCCTCCTGCTGTAAAAATTAAAAATGACCACATAATATATGAATCTATGTTTTTAAGATATTGGACAATCAATGAAGACTCTGATCTCTGAATAACTGAAAGCAGGTAAGGTAAACTCATTGATCCACTTGCTTTTCAACCTAGAAGCACTTTCTGGAAGCACATCAGTGTTGCTGAGTTTAATACATTGAGGTCAGTGTTCAGTGCTGTTGAGGAGCCAAGGAGGAGGAAAGTACACAGAGAAAGAGTGTTGTGGAAATCAACACAAGGATCCTCATGGCTTTATTGGTGAGTACTAAGGGGCACATCCAGGAAAATAACCAGGAGTTATTTAGAAATTGAATAATTCCAGGAACCTAAAAAGAACTAGGAAAGGCTCAAGGTATGGTCAGCTAGAGTGGAGAGATCTTACTGGATCTGTGTGGCATTTAGTGAAGACAACAGACGGAAAACAATATGGAAAGTAAATGAAACAAAACTCTTATTCTCTAAAAAGTTCCATAAAATTAATTTTTATGTATAAGAAATTTTTATTTATGAGACTAATCCATAGAATATGAAAAATACAATAACTAAAATGAAGCTGTAAGAGGATATATTATTCCTACAAACTTCAAATGGATAATAAAGGAGTATAATAAAAGCTAGATGCCAATAAATTTGATAACTTAGATGAAATAGAAAAATTTATTGAAAAAATGAAAATCACCAAAATTATCACAAGAATAAGTAGAAAATCTGAATAACCCTAGATATACAGTAAATAAACTAAATGCATTGTTCAGTATACTCATAGAGAAAACTCAAGACCTACATGAACTCATTAGTTAATTATACCAAATAATTAAGGAAGAAATAATACAAAGAAATTCTATAGAAAGAATTTCAGGAAATTAGAGAAGTAAGAAGTTTTATAAGGTCAGCATTATACTGATAACAGAACTAAAGAAATTACAAGATAAAAGAAACTTATATACCACAATCACACACACACTCACACACACACATCACCCACAAAAGTCCTTGACAACATATTAGCAAATTGAATCCAGAAATACATGAAAATTCAATCTAAGAATGTAAGGCTGGTTTCACATTTAAAAATCAATGTAACTACTCATAACAACAAAATAAATGATACAAAATGTCAACATATGCACAAAAAACTGTTTGATAAAATTCAACATCTATTCATGATAAAGGCTCTCTGCTAATTAAGTCGAAAGATACCTTTTTCAGTCTGACAATGGGCATCCACATAAAACTCATAGCAGTCATCATAGTGGGGAAAAATTATGTTTACTCCTTAAAATTGAAAACAAGGAAGATGTTTCTACCTAGTGCAATAATATAAGAAAATAATAAAATTCATACAGATTAGAAGAAAGATGTCCAATTGTCCAAATTCATAGTTGATTATGCTCTTAAGAAATATGAAGGAATCCACAAAAAACACTAGTGCTAGTAAGTGAATTAGCACAGTTATATGATACAAGATCAATATATAGAAACCAAGTTAATTTCTGTACATTAGTCATGAATCAGAAATAAATTAGAAAATTCAATTTTAAAAGATCCCATTTATAGTGGCATCAAAAAACAAAATATTTAAGAATAAGTTCCAGGCTTATTGAGATGCACAGTGTGATGATTTGGTACGTATATATAGTGCAAAATATTTACCACAATAAAGTTAATTAGTACATCCTTCATCTTACATAATTATCATTTTGTTGTGGTGGTACTGAGACCACTACAATTCTACTATTACAGAGACTTTTAAGTAAGCATGACAGTCTTGATAACTATAGCAGTCACCATACTGTGCATTAGATTCCCAGAACTTACTCATCTTATAACTGAAAGTACTCACTTTTTGACCAACATTCCCCATTTCCCCCACCCCTCAGTTCATTGCAGCTACCATCCTATTTTCTATTTCTATAATAATGTTCCGTTTTTATATATACTACATCTTCTTTATCCATTCATTCATAGTTGAACACTTAGATTATTTCTATATCTTGTCTATTGTGAATAATGCTACAATGAACATGGAAGTGCAGATATTTCTTCAAGATAGAGATTTCATCTCCTTTGGATATATACTGAAAAGTGAGATTGGTGAATTATACGATAGTTCTACTTTTAAATCTTTGAGGAATCTCCATACTAGTTTCCATAGTGGTTGTATCAATTGATATTCCCATGAACATTGCGCAAGGGTTCTCTTTCCTCTATATCCACACTAGCATTTATTATCTCTTGTTTCTTTGATAACAAACATTCTAACAAGTGTGAAGTGATATCTCAGTATGGTTTGATGTTCATTTCCCTGAAAATCAATTGATTTTCAACAAAGATGCCATGTAAATTAAGTGTGGGAGAGGATGCCTTTTCCATGTGTGGTACTAAATGAACTAAATACTCATATAGAAAAATACCCATTTATACTATATATCATGCATAACACTCAACTCAAAATGTATCATAAATATAAATGTAGGAGCAAAAACTATAACAATTTCAAGAAAAAAATAGGAAGAAATATATGTGATCTTGGGGTAGGTAAATATTCCGTAGATCTGGGACAGAAAACATAAATCAAAAGGGTAAAATTATTAAGTTGAACTTCATCAAATTTAAATATTTTTGTAAGTGTAAGATAAGGGAAAGCAAGCCACAAATTGGAATATTCTTCTTGCATTTATCTGACAAATGACTTGTGTCCATAATCTATAAACCAATCTTACATCTCAATAGTAAGAGGTCAGATAACTCAATTTTTTTTAACGGACAAAATGTTTAAACAAATCCTTCACAAAAGAAGATTTATGAAATGCCAGTGAAAAGCCTCATGAAAAGATATTCAACATTTAGCAAGTCATCAAACAAATGCAAATTAAAACTACAGTAAATACCACTTCCCACCTTCTAGAAGGAAGACAATTTTAAAAGATTGAAACACAACATGTTAATGATGATATGTGAACAGGTAGAACTTTCATATATTGACAGTAGGAATGTAAAATTATATAGTCACTTTGGAAAACAATTTGATAGTTTCTTATAAAATTAAACAAACAATATATGGCCTGCCAATCCCTAGGCATTTACGTAAGATAAATAGATATGTGTTTACACAAAGACTTACACACAATATTCAGAGTGGCTTTCTTCATAATAACCCAAAATTGGTAATAATCTAAATATCCATCAGTAAATTAATGAATAAAAATTTGTATTATAGCCACAAGTTGGAATTGTATTGAGTAATGACAAAGAAACAGTGATACATAAAACAGAAGGTATGAATCCTAAAAACATTGACATTATCCCAAACCAAAGAAGCTAGACATAAAGGGAAACACACTATATAATTCAAATCATATGAAGTTATAGAATGGGCAAAACCAAGTTATAGTGAGAGAACAGTAAAACTGAGTTGCTTGGTATCAGGGTCAGAAGGAAGGTGAGAGAGGGCTGGTGACATACCCTGGAAAGGGACATGAGCTAATTAATTTGGGGAGGTTGTAGAAATGTTCTAAAGCTTGACTGTGGTGGAAGTTACATGAGTGTATATAATTGTCAAAACTCATTGGACTGTGTACTTTGAATAGTCCTGTCTTATCATATGCAAAATATACCTAGTTAAAGTTGATAAAAATTTAATTTACAAATGGTTTAAAAGTTCTATTTTTGGTTTTTCTGTATTTTCCAAACTCTCTCTTTTTATAGTTTAATCAAACATAAACTAGTTAAAAGATTATTTTTTCTACTTTCATTGTTTATGCAGTAGACCTTGCACAAGTATTCTGCACACATCCTATAGTCAGCTCTATGAAGAATAATCAGGACCTACAAAAACTAATCCTTTAACTTCTTTATTGTATGTGTATATATATCATATATATGTCATATATATGTTTTTAATCCAAAGACATACTTATTCATTATTAAAAACAAAAGGAAAAGCTGCAGGCGACCAGCCTTTGCATTGGATCAAGATTTACAATTTTCTTCATCAGTCTTGCTGGACATGATCTGAACAGTCTTTTTGTTTTTGTTATATAAGAGTGTGGGCAGAGGCCAATGGGGTCCAAGCAAGTGAACTTCTTCTAGACTGAGAGCCCCTGAAATCTGGTGAGGCTAATGCTAGATCAGAAGCAAAAACCAAGATTATATGAATTTTAACAAGTGAAAAATAGTGTGAAATGAGAGGGAGATAAAAACAGACCAGAAATAGTCTCAAAAATGAGACAGTTGATTCATCCAGATACCCAGGAAAGCTAATTTTACAATTGAGCCTTTGGCAACTAAGGCTAACAAAGAAATTATGTCGTATTACTTAATTATCCTTTTCCACTGAAAGAAAGCATGGCGATTTTCTGATAGAAAATGTATTCCTGGAGCAGAACTCAAGACAGAATTTATTATGGGGACAATGAACTTTTGGTAATGAGATAAATGGTATTGTCAAGAGAATTTTTAAAAAGCCAGTACTCTGCACAAATACACTGTCCTCATGCCCAAGAGGACCAAGGAGGGGGTACGAAGATGGATGCCCAATAAAGAAGGTCAACTTGGGACATGAGGTTAAGGCATTGCTTTCTGATCATCTAATTTAATACAGTGGTAGTAGTATAGGAGAGAATAAAAGAAAAAAGTAGTTCATTTGCTTATTAAGCAATTTTCTTTAATCATCAATGGTATTAGGAGAGGCTCTCATTGATGCCGGGAATCAGACAACGTATGACTGAATCCTGTAACAAGTACCTGTAGTGCGGGCATCCTATGTTGCTGTGATGGCCATATGCTTTCCACACCAGATGGGAAGGAAGATGTCATTCTGCTGTGAAAGTTGAAGAGACAGACAGAAGGCCATTGCACTTTAGAACAGGTGGGGACAGCAGGATTTCTTTCAGGTAGAGCCAGCATTTTCTTCAGGGAAGAGCTTTCTGTCTCCTAAATTAGCACATGTTTAGTTAAGGCCTCAACGTTTTACACAATGTGGAAAAAATAGCTTTAAAAGTTTAAGGCAAGTCTGTAGCTGACCCCCTTGCCCATCAAAGGAACTTAGTGTTAACACTGGGGAAAAGATATTCTATCTTTTCATACTACATCTTGATGCACTTGCCAAGACAAGTAAGCTACAAAGTGAGTTGAAAATTTCACCTGTGCATTGGGGTTAGGTTATCTGTGCTCATGAATGTCTTACAAATGTAGTGTTTACAAGTATGATAAAAGCGATGCTGAGACATTCAGGTTCAGATTCTTCTTGAGAGTAACCATTGCTAAAATCAGAAAGTGACTGGAAGAAGGTAGCAATTTGATTCAGCATTATTTAGTGTTCTGGATGATTACTGAGCAGCACCCCCCCCCCACCAGGATACCAACAAGATAAAAAATATCAATAAACACTGTAGGGAGTTTTTAACAAAGCAAGTAAAATATCCTTTTTTAAAGTTTATTGATTTTGAGAGATACACTGTGTGCGTGTGTGTGTGTGTGTGTGTGTGTGTGTGTGTGTGTGTGTATACTCAAGCAGGAAAGGGCAGAGAGAGCCAGGGAGAGAATCCCAAGCAGTCTCCAAGCTGTCAGCACAGTACCCTACATGGGACTCAATCTCATAAACCGTGAGCCAAAATCAAGAGCCAGACACTTAACCAACTGAGCCACCCAGGCACCCCACAAGTACAACACTCTTAAAGAGCTTGAAATGTACAAAGACATGACTGATCTTTTAGATTTATCATGTTACTTAAATATTAAAAGAGAACTAGATACTATGTTAAGGGTAAGTGCCAGCTGATAACATTAAAATTAGAGATTGCACTTGCAGGAGGCTATTTCATCATTAACACTGGTTAGCGATAGAATTGTGATACAAGTCTGAAGAGAAATTCATAGAGTACAGTCTGTTGGCTTTACACTATTCCTGTCCATTGAGGGAAAGGCAAGTTTGATGAATACTGCCAACAGAATGAACTTTGTTATGCTCTTTTTAATGTGAAGGAATTACATAAATATAATCATATAGACTGGGTTTCTGTAAACATCCATGTATATGTCATTGTGTGTGCAATAACATTACTAAATCTGGACTCTATATTATCTTTGTCTTTGATGGCTAAAACCACGTCTCTGATTAATCACAGAATCTATACTCATTAAGGCAGAGAGACTATTTTTTAAAAGTCCTGAATTGAAATAGCTTCCTACCAATTCTAATTTATCTAACCAAATTTCTTGACTACATTTAAGTTTTTCTGAGTTCCCCCACACCTAAGATAAGGTCATCCTTTCTTATAATATATTTTAGTTAATTGTTTAATTATGATATTGATGTTTTAATGACATATTTGTGCCAATATGCAAGGATGAAATTGATTTGTAGTATTTTTATTAGATTTTGGTGTTAATGTAATATTGGATTTAAAAATGAAAAATTTTAATTAGCCCAGAATATTTCAAATATAATCCGAATCTAAAACTTAGTTAAACCCTGACTGTGAACCAATCTGGTCCCAATTCCTATTAAAAATGGCAGATGTTTGGGGTGCCTGAGTGACTCAATTGGTTAAGTGTTTATTTTGGCTTAGGTCATGATCCCAGAGTCATGGGATGGAGCCGTACATGAGGCTCTGTGCTGAGTGTTATGCCTGCCTGAGATTCTCTCTTCCTATCTGCTTGTCTCCCCAAAAGGATGCCTGGGTTAAGCTTCTGACTTAGGCTTAGGTCATGATCTCATAGGTCGTTAGCTGGGGCCCTGCTTCAGGTTCTGTGTTGACAGCTCACAGCCTGAAGCCTCTTTCAGATTCTCTCTCTCTCTCTCTCTCTCTCTCTCTCTCTCTCTCTCTCTCTCTCTCTCTTTCTCTCTCTCTTTCTCTCTCCCCTATCTCTTAAAAATAAATAAACATTAAGTTTTTTTTTAAAGCAGATATTTAATTTGATCTGTTTGGGTTTCTATTTCTAAGACAAAGGTAAATTTTTGTACATTTGCATTTTGCCTTTTTTTGTTTGTTTAACTTAACTTTGTTTTTTTTTAATTTTGAGGGAAAGAGCATGCCTGTGACCAAGAGCAGGTGAGGGTCAGAGAGAGAGAGAAAATGAGAGTCTCAAGTTCCATACTGTCAGCTGAGAGCCAGATGTGGGGCTTGAACTCACTAACCATGAGATCATGACCTGAGCTGCAATGAAGAGTCAGATGTTCATCTAGCTAAGCCACCCAAATGTCATTTTGCTGTTGTTATTGAGTTGCAGGTAGTATTTCTTAAAATATTTTAATGTGTATTGAGTCAGTATTTGTTTCTGCCTTTTCTTCTATTTTTTAATCTTCTCTCCTAATTGTATCTATATTTGTTTTCTGTTTTCTTCTTAATTAGGCTCACAAAGGACTTTTCAGTGAACTGGGTTTAGATTTTTCCCCCTTCTCTTTTGTGTTTCTTTGTTTGATTTTAATTAATTCTTGATTGCATCCATGTTAAATCCTTCTTCCTAGGTTTGTTTGTCCTTGTTCTGTTGTTCTTTCTCTAATTTCTTAAGGTGTAGGTTGAGTTAATCCATTTTTCATAACTTTCATTAATAATAAAAACAAAAATACAGTAAAATTTTCCTGGTATTCCACAGACTAAATGTGAAGTATTTCAATTTAATTTGCTTTCATTGATAACTTCTAATTCCCTTTTCTGACCCAAAGATGATCTGGGATATATTTCTTATTTTTTAAGTAAAGGTTTTGCAATATGCTTTTATTATTTATTTTTAATTTAAGGAATTTTGGACAGAGAGCAATGCCTATAAAATCCTTAATTTAAAAATTTTAAGTTTCTTTGTATTCCAGTGTAAAAACAATTAAACTATCACTTGTACATACATGAATTAATTCTATCTGAATACAGCATATAAGAATGAAAGATTATATCTGATGCTGATTTATTGACTGTATTCCTCAGTTCTTCTATCTCATCATGGTTTCTGTCCACTTAAGATGCCAAATTCTAAGAAATTTGCATTACTGTTTCTTAATATAACTATTTTTATCAAGTTCTTGAATTTGGATAATTTCATTATATATTATCAACTGTATATTGTATAATATATATAGATAGATTGAAAACTATTACATCTTAACTACTCTTCATTATGTTGTATCACTTGACTTTTTCAGAAGTTCCACTGTATATTATTGATTATAGTCTTTTCTGCTGACATCATTGGACATATTTCCCAATTATTTGAAAACAGTATAAAATACAGTTGACACAAGGGTTAGGAACACCTATGCACAAAATATAAATTTTGGCTCCCTCAAAGCTTAACTACTGTTGACTGGAAGCATTACTAATAAATGAACTAATTGACAAACTTATCTTTTGTATGATATATGTATTATATACTGTATTCTTACTACAACCTAGAGAGAAGATACCATTCTTAAGAAAGTTATAAGGGAAAGAAAATACATTCCCAGTGCTGTATTGTAAACATCCACCTGTAAGTGGACCCAAACAATTCAAACTTGTGTTGTTCCAGGGTCAACTGTAAAATCTCCCCATTAACACTGACTTTCATCTACAAAAATGCTTTGTTTTTTCCCCCAACCCAAATCTCCAATCCTCCCCAGTTAGAAATGGAAAGCTTTTCTTCCTCCTCCCCATTACTTCACATCAATTCTTTAACATTCTTTAGCTTTCTTCCTCTGCTTTCTTTCCTTCCTCCTCCCCTCCCCCTCCCCATTGAAGTTCTAGGTTTTGATGCAGCATTCTGGACAATTTTTTTTTTCGTTTCTTTTTAAGGACATACCTTCTTTTACAAGGGTATGTTTAAATGCGTTCTTGAGAAATCTCATCTAGCCATAGAAGACATTTGGGAGACACACAGGCAGGTGATAATTTTCCATCTCTGTTTCCCTTCCCTCATTCTCCTCACCCTACAGTCTCTGTTCTGCCTCATCCCTTGTTTTTTCTGAGTTGTCCTTGAGGATTTTCTTCAGATGGGCTATGCATGAAGCTGTTTCTGAATTATGGCCTAGTTTGCATTATCTTTCTTTTGCTCTGACAGGTGAATGAAATCTTGACTGAGCATAGGATTCGAATACTGCAGTCACTTCTCTCAGTCATCTGGGATGTTGTGTCATTGTCTCCCAGCTTCCTGGGTTGCTTATGAGTTCAATGCCAGCCTGATTCCTTCTCTTCTGAAAGCCACTTGTTCTTTCTATGTAGGAGTTTGTAAGATCATATATATATATATATATAAATAGCATTCTGGAATTTTATTGCACTATGCTGAGGCATGTGTTTTACTTGTCAATCTAGTCTGAACAGAGAAAACTTGTTCAATAATCAGACTCAGGTCTATCTTCTGCTCCCCCAAATTTTCTTCTGTTATTTATTCAGATTGTGTCTCTCTCTTCTCAGTTGTTTTCCCCCATACAAAACAATTGTTTATTTATGTATTAAACTCCTGGGTTCACTCTAATGATTATCATCTTCATCCTTTTAATATGTACTTTGAGATATACTTTGATCTTGATATTCCAGGTGACTAATTTGAGTCTCAACAGTGGTATTTTCTCTTCCTATCCTACTATAGAATTTTTTGGTTGACAAATTATGCAATTTTTTACTGCATAAATACTTATGTTCTGCATTTGAATCTCTCTATTTATCTATAATATTTCTCTCTTTCTCCATAAATATATGAATATGTGTATATATGTAAATGTATACATATATGTGTATTTTTTAATTTGTTTTGTCATCTACAGTGGCTGTATTTTATTAAGTATGTGTTCTCTTTGTTTTGACAGATTCTGATTCTCTAACTGCTTGCCCCCTCAAATAGATCATTTTTCTTTGTCAATAAATTGGGGTTCTGGTCACACGGAGAAATACTAGATAGGTGGGAGATGAAATGGTCTCTCCTGCTGGAGGTCAGTGGAATGAAAATAGTGAAGCCCTTTTCCCACATCCCAATTCTTCTTACCCTTCTGCCCTCAGGACCAAGGAGGACTCAGCCCATCTGTTTAGCTCCTTCTAGGCTTCTTGAGGAGTGGGGAGAACTAGGCCATTCAAACTAGGCAGATGTTGAGAAATTAATCTCCTACTGAGGATCCCACAGATTGCTGTGAGATAGGCTTTTCCCAAGATCTATCATTTTTTTCTGGTTTGGACAAAGATTCCCTGAATGTAACTTCTAGTTCTTTCCCAGCTTAAGGGACAAGAGAGTGGGTCCTACAGGAATTGTCTTTGTCATAATTCCTGCAGACTTGCTGGCATCAGACTGCCCAGTGGTCTCAGACATGTGGCTCAAGAGGAGCAGATGAAAGTCAGAAATAAGGCTTGAAAAAGAGCATCCAGGTCACCATTCTACCAAGTTTGTTTTAGTGGTTCAGAAATCTCTTTGGAGTCATCTCTATCAGCCCCAGAATGCAAGCAACAGCAGCAACAACTGCTAATTAGTAGTAGCTCCTTAAGGTTTACCAAACACATTTGATCCTTGAAATCTCCCTGTGTTGTGGGTGTTACTGTGCGAAAATAAGTTCAAAGTCTTTAGTGCCATGTCTAAATTTATACATTGGTAAAGGACAACAACAAAACCCAGGCTTTCTTTCCCAAGTCCAATGATTTTTGCACAACTATTTTAATGGGAAAGAGGAAGTCAAGGCTTGCTTCATCCTATCTACTTTATATAAGTATATAATAATGTCATAGAGCCAAGTAGTCGGAAAGTATATAAAAATGCAAACAACTCCCAACATCAATAGGAAGAGAGTAATTTCATATATTCTGGTAAAGAAAGAACTATTATTTTTTGTTTGGTATGATATGATTTTTCTAAAGCCAAGTACAATATCAGTTATGCTTGTTTATTTGTGTGTGTTTATACTTCTATTACGTGTTATTTTTATGTATGTATGCATATGCATACATAGACATGTACATATGGGAAAGTCTCCAAATTATAAGTGTAAAATTTCATAAATTTCCCAAACTGAACAAATTTATTGTACATACCTTAAAGATCAAGCAACACAACTTTGCCAACATGTAAGAATCCACCTCACGCTATTTTGAGATCATTACCTGACCTTCGAATAGTCAGGATCGCTCAAACTTTCAAAAGCCTTAGATGACTTACAATGACAACCTGAATTCTATATACAGCATTCAGTGTAGATTGTGTACTGTGCTTGATGAATATCTGTTGGATGAGTGAACAAATGAGTGCATCAGTGAGTAACTGCATGAGTCAAGTATTAAGTAAAGAGAACTTTAGAAGGTGAAACATTGACAAATATGGCTTGGGAGCCAGAGATTGAAGTGAAGATCCAATTTAATTAGTTGTATAATTTGAGGCAAGTTATTTAATTTCACTGAACCTCAGGTTCCTCATCTAAAAATAACAACACCAGTGTCTATCTTATAGGGCTGTTTGTCATAAGCCTTAAAGTTAATGTACGTAGAATCAGCGCCTGGCACCTAGTAGGTTATTTGTTATTGGTACCTGATCATTGTTATGGGAAGAAAAGAGAACCAGCTGCTGTATTTGGGACATGACTAATCCCCTTACTTTGATCCTTCCTGTCATAAATAGCATTCAAATTATTTTAGGAAAAATGACATTTTAATGCAGTGGAAAGGGTTTAACCATACTCAGCATCCTATAAAAAAATAAAAAGTAAATCAACAGACAGAGAATGTCATGGAGGGTAATGCAGCTAGTTTGTGTCCTCATATGAGTTCAAGTTCTGGTCTTAAATTCTGCCCCCCTGCTGGCAGATTCCTCTGACCACAGTACATAAGTTCTCTTGGATTTCTGTTTCTCCAGGCCCTGGCTTAGTCCTGGTGGTAGATCACCAGCCCTGCCCAACTAGATTTAAGATGACATCATTTCAAGCCCAAGTTCTAACTACACTTGGTTGTTTGAGCCCCACAGCCATCCAGTCTCACTTGACTTTCCAACCACCACCCTAGAGTTCATGTTTTTCACTTCATTTTTTATGTTTTTTTAAAAATTTATCTGTTTTTGAGAGACAGAGAGAGAGACAGTGTGAGCAGGAGAGTGTCAGAGAGAGAGGGAGGCACAGAATCTGAAACAGGCTCCAGGCTCTGAGCTAGCTGTCAGCACAGAGTCCGACATGGGGCTCAAACCCACGAACTGTGAGATCATGACCTGAGCTGAAGCCGGTCGCTCAACGGATTAAGCCACCCAGGCACCCAATGTTCTTCACTTCTTTATGGTGCTGCCACCACCTCTGCATGAAGTCCACTCTCTCTGACCTCCACTTCTCTCTGTCATTACCTTCTCACTGCTACTTATGCCCTTGGGGTCCATAAAGGATGAAAAGAAGACACCCAATGACAAACAGGCTCACCATATCCATACTCCTTTTTCTGAAATGCCATTTGCAGTCTTCACTCTTCAAATTGGTATTGCTTTCATTTTGTTTTCAAGTTAAAAAGAGAAAGCACTAAGGAAGTTGATTTGGTATGTAAGAAGAAAGATTAGGCTATAAAATGTGGTTTGTTTTCTACAGATCTCATCAAATATCTGTTTAGTAGGTACACACTTGTAGAAAGAAACATATTTACTTTCATTAAATTGCTTAATTTCTCCTACTAGCACTTATCTCTACTGTAAGATGGAATAGTGTAGATTGGATTCCCCAGAGTGCAGTTAGACAAATGTACATTTGGAAGTTGAGTGGAGAGTGTCCCATTAAAATGGAGGCTCTGGGACCTCTCTTTACTGAGAATTGCCAACCTGCTTAGAAGGTCTTTTCAATACTTCCTTTTCCTATCTCCATCACAAAAATTGCCAAGCACTGAGAGCTGCCCAGGAATATATTCTGAGGTTCATATAGAGTCTGCTGTGTTCATGGGATGGTTTTCCTACCAGTAATAATGATAATGTTTCTACTATTTGGCTGCTGCCACTTTAAATATTATTATTTGTGAAAACAATGAACTTCATGAATGAATCTGTCTTTTTAATACTCTAACCCAGAACCTAATATCTGGCACACATGATGGACTCAATACATATTGATTAATGACTAAATAAAGGAATGTCAGATGTTATGCCCAATACTTTGTTAATCACTTTTAACGAGGCAACCTAAGGAAAAAAGAAGTATTATCTCCATTTTAGGGTTTTATTTATTTATTTATTTATTTATTTATTTATTTATTTATTGAGATGGAAGCAAGAGCGGGGTGGAGAGGAGGGTTGTAGAGAATGAGGAAGAGAGAGAATCCCAACCAGACTCCACATCATCTGTGCAGAGCTTATTGTGGGAATAGAACTCACAAATCATGAGATCATGTACTGAGTCAAAATCAAGTCAGACACAACCAGCTGAGCCACCAAGGCACCCCCAACTGATTTGAAACTAAGTAGCAAATATGTGAAACAATTTATGAAAACCGTAACACCTGTGCTTCCATCCTGGGCCCATCTGATTTGAGTCTATACAGCACCTTCCACTGCTCTGTAAAGTGCTGAATTTTGCAAGCACAGGGGAAAAGCTTCTTTTAGACCAATTCAAATCCCTATTTTATGTGAACCTTACACATCACATTTCCTACTTCTGCTCTCTCTCTTTATCTTCCTTTCTTCCTGCCATCCTTCCTTCCTTTCTTTTCCTTTCTCTTTCTTTCCTTCCTTCCTTCCTTCCTTCCTTCCTTCCTTCCTTCCTTCCTTCCTTCCTTCCTTCCTTTCTTTCTTTCTTTCTTTCTTTCTTTCTTTCTTTCTTTCTTTCTTTCTTTCTTTCTTTCTTTTGTGGGATTGGTCTGAGCATCAGAACATGGGATAAGGTCAAGCTTTACCTACCAACTGCTGTGGTGGGCTCTGCTTCCCATCATCTCCGTGTCAGGGAGGTAGACAAATGTGACTGTGCTTGCCATGGAGCAACAAGAATGATTAGAGGTCTGGAGGGATTGACTTGTGAAATAAGATTAAATGACCTCAGTATTTGTCATTTGTCTGAGATGTGACTGTGGGACAGATAGGATAACCATCTACAAATATTTGCTGAGTGGGATCATCTCAGACCACTGAGCTCTCAAGGTGATTGGATGCTGACTATCAGAAAGGGAAGAAGGGGGTCGGAGGTGTGAAGTGTAATGACAACAGTAGACCCAGTCTGCTGTTGACTCCACAGTAACACCCTCAGTGTTCTGGGTTTCTTTTCTATTTCTGGCTTGGGTGGGTCACTCCATATCTGCATCTACCCTGTAGGTAATCACACTGACATTTGGGGTACAGACCAGTCTTTAACACCCATGTCATCATCTTGTTATGGACTGCTTTATAATAAGGCAACAGAGAAAATGGGATAATCCTTTAACTCAGTGATACTCAGAATTACAGAACTCGGGTAATATATTTGCAACAGCCATAAGCTAAAGAAGTCACCAGATGTCTTCATGATCTCTAGTTTCTGGTACAAATTAACAAACTATGACATGAGTATTCTGCTTCTATGCCTCATCCATAATTTACTATTATATTCCTTGGGAGTTATCCTAAGGAAGATAGAGTTTTAATCCTTGCTACTTTTTGGTCAATCCATTTACTGAATTCCACAAGTACTTGAATAAGGAATGGCAATACATTGAATGCAAAATAGGTACTAGATGACTATTATTTGAAAGAATTAATGAATACATGCATGCATGAATAAATGAGTAGTACATATGAACCAAAACTGTATCTTTTAGCCCTAGAATGCATGGCATTTGAAACCATGAATTTAGAGAAACTGAGTCCCATATGATACATGAAAAAATGCATGTTCTTTGAAAGCCCCTACCTGGATGGCACCACATTAAATAAAAAGCACTGTTCAGAAAGCTCTGGAGTAGGTAATGCCCTCTAGGAATACACATTGTGGGCCCCCTGGCCATGTAGTAAGTGGGGAATAACTGAGGGTTTGGAGTTAGGGGAACCTGAGTTTTCATGTCAGTTCCATGTCTTACTGGATGTGTGATCTTGTGCAAGCAACAGAAGCAGTCAGCAGTGCTGCCATATTGGACTCTTTCTTCAAAATTTCATATTTGTGGAGTGCCTCAGTCAGTTAAATGTCTGACTTTGGCTCAGGTCATGATCTCATGGTTCATGGGTTCAAGCCCCGCATTGGGTTCTGTGCTGACAGGTCAGAGCCTGGAGCCTGCTTCGGATTCTGTGTTTCCCTCTGTCTCTGCCTCTGCCCTACTTGTGCTCCATCTCCTCCATCTCTCAAAAATAAACAAATAATAAAAAATTAAAATATATACTTTAAAATTTCATATTTTTATCAATTATTATATCTATTTTGATTTTAAAAATATTAACATTGGTATGTTGATTACTGAATCTCTTGTCACCCCTTTAAATTTTGCTCATTTGCTTCACCCTAGTCCCACCCTCTCAGTATTACTGTTTTCTTGATGTGCAAAATAGGAGATGGTTTCTCCTTCATAAGATCATTGTTAGAATTTAATGAGCTAGTGCAGTGTCCAGGTGCTCAGAGCATATGCTTAAGTGGTGGATATTATAGTTATCAGTGATTTTTTTAACATCACTTAACAAAGGAATTGTGGTGTTTCAGGTCTATCTATAGACTGTAGGTACAAGATTAATGTTTAATAAATAACTTGAAGAAATGATACCAGGTCACCTCGAAGCTGTCTTTTATCCTTTGTTGTTGTTGTTGTTATTTTAATGATTATTTCTTATAGCAAAACACTGCCCTCTCAGAATACAGCAAAGATGTGCTCATCCTGCATTGTCTGGATGAGAATCATGGTCCCACCAGTGCAGAGGCACGGGATGCTAGGAGTTCAGTTCACATTTAGGCCAGTGTGGTGCTGCTGCACGTTAGTCAGGGACAAATAGCAGACATTTGCGATGTTTCTTCTATGCACTGGGTATGGTTTGAGGTGTGGGAAGGGCAGTGACCCATGTTGCGACACTGCCTTGGGCGGGGAGGGGGGGAGTGTCAATTGTCTGGGGATCCAGACCAGACACAAAACTATCACAGTGATAGAACAATGGGCACGGTCACAAGAATGCACAGGGTTCTCTGGGAGTGAAGAACGGGTATGCGCAGCCTAGAGTGGAGGGGTGACATTTTTGGATTGGAAGATGCCTGACCTGTACCATGAGAGTTGATCAGCCATTCCACATGTGAGGAAGGGGGAAGACGCTTCAGACAGAGAGGATGTCAGGAGCAAATGCCATAAACCTGCACTTGGATGCAGAGGTGCTTCCCTCCGTGTCTGGCAGGAAAACATAATCCACACCAATTACTTTCCCAGAGAGTACCCAATATAGCGAATTGGGCAACAAGATGTGGGAAGATGGAAAGGACAGAAGAAAAGACTGAAGCCCTCCCAGGTTTGAAAGGACATGGGGAAGAAGTTAGGATTGTCAGAAACTGAAAGTTTTTAGGACATGAAGAAGGAGGAGGAGGAAGAGGGGGAGAAGAAGGAGGAAGAAGAGGAGGAAAGAGCCTGCAGACCTGGGCACAGCCCTCCAACATCCAAGGAGAAGTGCAGCCTGGCTGCTCCTGGATCTCAGAAAGAGGAGGGGTACCTGGGTGGCTCAGTTGCTTGAGCCTCCCACTTTGGCTCATGTCATGACCTCAGAGTCCATGAATTTGAGCCCCACCTTGGGCTCTGTGCTGACAGTGTAGAGCCTGGAGCCTGCTTTGGATTGTGTGCCCCCCTCTTTCTTTGCCCCTCCCCTGCTTGCTTGCTCTCTCTCTCTCTCTCTCCATCTCTCTCAAAAACAAATAAATATTAAAAAAAAAAAAAACAATAAAAAGAAGCATGTAGGAGGGACCAGGCAGAGCTGGTAGTCAACCTCTGGGAGGTGGCACTGCCACTGCCGCTGCTGGCTACCATGACAGGGAACAATGAGGTGGGCTGGGGACTGTGGAAAGAAGCTGGAAACAGAACCAGCTATTCCTGGAACAAAGTACTGACTGCTTCCTTGGTGGAGGTCCATTGCTGAGGTAGTGCTGACAGGAAGAGCAAGCCAAAAGGAAGGAGCAAGTCCCCTTCCCCTTTTCTGTCTCCTATCCTTTGCTTATGACCCTGCTGAGGGCACAGAAGAAATGTAGTTTGTAGAATCCCAGCCTCTGCATCACAGGACAGATCATAGAGTGTATATTTGGGGCTGAGAGACACAGGAGCTGATAAAAGTGATGTGGGATGACAGATATCAATGGATGAGGTGAGAGACTGGAGCTGGAGCTAGGTAGAACCAGGGAGGAAGGGCTTGGTACTACTGAGCCCCCTGGAATCCGTGGCCCATTACCTGCATTGTGTCTTGCCTTATGGAGAGGGTGAGTCCCTGTCTCCCTTCCTCTTAGACAGGGTGGCATTAACAAGTAGGAGGAGTTGAATTTATTACACTTACAAATAGTTGGGACTAATTCTTACCAAGTCATCGAAAATATTTAGCAAATATTAAATAGATATATCTTTCTTCCTTTTGTTTTCTCTTGGTAAGGCACTTCACTCTTTAATGAGTAAGTAAGGAAATACTTAACAGGCTCTAATAATGTAATTCTAATTAAATGCCTTTTACATAAAAAAAGTTTCAGAATAATGTGTTTAGTAAGTAACGATGTTTCTGAATAATCTTTATAGCGATGAAATGACTGAAGACTGTTCATTAGAAGGGTGTGAGATCAGTTTTTTCATTGTTTTTTTTTCTTTGTGGTTTGCAAGGGTGCAAAAGAACATCAACAAAACAGCAAAAGGAATTTTGTGCAGATGAACAACTCTCTCTGCTCCACATCTTCATCCACACATCTTTATAGAGCATTTACTATAAATGTGATCCCAAGGAGGACATGACATAGGGAGCTTTAGAAAAAAGACTGGTTCCTGCCCTCAAGGAATTTACAATTGAAACAAGGAGATGCAGCGGACAAATAGCAATTTCTGTATCCCTATGGCAACATATTTTTTTTATCTCAGAATCTGAGAATATGAGGCAAGTGGGATTTGTTCAAGTAGATGCCTTTCCTTTAGTTAATGGCCCACTATGAGAGTTAGTCATTACTTACTTTTTTGTTCTTTTGCTGATGTAGGTAAGAAATCCTCAAATAGTGAAAAGTAATAACACAGTATGATAATGTGTATAAATCAATAATGTATTTTAGAACAATTACTAATGTAAGTCCCAGGTGTTTTTCTCATGGATGGATTTTTATATTCACTGGAAAATAACAATTGCTTTAATATGTATCACTAATTAAAAACTGTTGAATAATTTCCAACAGATATTAAGTAATTATTGGCAATTCCATGTCAGCACCAGTAAATAATTATCTCACCTTGTATCACATAATTAAAATTACAATGCCCCCCAACAAATATTAAACAATCATAAATAATTCCAACTGTGTACAATAGCAGCAACTCATTCAACTTGGTTGTGTTTGTAATTTAAAATGACATTTTTCATTTGACTGCTGATTTATGAAATTTTTAAAAATCAATTTGCCTTTCTTAATGGGCTAATGCCCTCTGGGGATATACCAGATGTTCTTCTGCCCAAGGTTGGCAGCTGGGCAGAAGAAAATTAGCCAAGCATATTGATACAAGACCTAAACAAGAAAAGGGTAGTAATAATGGGCAGCAGGGTTAAATAAATTAACTGAAGATTTGCTATAAAGTGGTCCTTGCGATCCTCATCTTGATGATTCATGTGGATATACCGGCTGTGTCTGCAGATTCTCCCTGCATCTCTCTACCCCACTTCCTGGGTGCCACTATTATGGAGAAGTCAGGGACTGGTACAGAGAAGAGGGAGGCTTTTCCAAATACTTGACTGGATTTGCCCTCCTACAGCCTACAATCCACCAGAAGAAGGGCAAGGTAGTAAAGTTGGCAAGTCCAAATCCTGATTACTTGAGAGCAGATAGCCATCTTCCAATTGATTTGCTTAACAGCCACTTAAGGAGCACTTACTATGTTCTGGGTACTATGGTTGATTTTATGGATTTTCAAATTTTAGAAAGAGAAGCAATAAACCTCCTCTGTTATTTGACCTCCAACAGTTTAAGGCCTACTGATTTACATCCATAAAACAGTATATGCTTATTATCCATTTCTACTAATGGTGGATATGATGTGGATAGATCATCTCTGACTTTATGGATTCTGAGGCATTATTATGGGTCATTCAGGGTATCTGCAATCTCCTTCCCTGTGGACAGGAAAAGAGAGTGCGACCATCTGTACTTGCACCTGCCTTGGGTTATTCAGATGCTTTCAGGAAGCAGATGGTAACACCCAATGAACTTCTAACTACTTGTTCAATGATCTCTACCCTACTAGACCATTAAGTTCCATGAGAACAGAGTTCATGTCTATATTAATCAAGTATAAATTCACTGAAATTAGCCCAGTGCAAATATTTGTTCAATTAATTATTGATTAACATTCTAAAATAGTAAAAGGAGCCGAAATAAAAATTGCCAATACCTCACACCCTTTATAAGCTACTAAGAATATTCATCTCAAAAGACAAATTGGCTACATACACTATACTTCATCCCCAACCTCAATCTGAGCCCAGTCACGGCTAATACCCCACATGACTTAATGGAGAGTGTACTTTGAACTGTCCCATGCTGATGTAGAGTCAGGCTGTGCCATTATACCCTGTGCAGAGTGCTGGGATAGCTCCAGGGAACATGCCAGGAATTATCTGATCTGGGCTGAGAATTGAGAAGGAACACAAGGAATATGATAGGTATACCAGTCAGATCCAAAAAGGTTTTATTCATTTTTTCTATATCTTAAGGTAATGTGAGAGCTATACATAGGATAGGATTTGTTAAGAAGGCTACGTTGGAGAAGAGGAGTGGTAATTATTGGCCACTATAGACAGCAAGGAAGCCAGCTCTTCAGGTTTGGGGACAGGCCTGGTACATCCCGGCTCAGTGGAGATTCTGTGTCGTTCTGTGTGCCAGCGGTGGAGAGACAGGCTCTGGAGCTTTGACTCTACTGACAGCTATCAAAGATAGTAGTTCCAGGTGGATGGTCACTCTTTCCCTGAGTTGGGAACAGGGGAACACCTGTGAAAAGGGAAGAGAAAATAAGTAGGGAATCAGTATGAATCTGACTCAGTTGCTAGGTTGGAAACGTATATTCTGAAATTCTTGATAAGATATTTGATCCATACAAAAAGTCACTCCTGAAAGTTTTGTCTGAATAGGTAGATGAAAAAGTTTCAGGAGGATGAGGAATTCCACAGCAAAGTTTAAAAATTACGGTTGGAGTAGATTCTACTAAACATCTGGGTTGGGCATATTGACATGTGGAGATGGTGCTATGTGATAAAAAAAAAACAATGCTTTTGTTAAAAAGTCGATTTATGTGGATAGGACCTGGATTCTCGGGTAGCTGTGCTTTGGGATTACATAGTGGTTTCATTACAACCTATTGACATATGCAAGAAATTTCCCTTTGTATTCCCACTGCATACAATGCAGAGCATTTTGGCAAGTGGCAAAAGGGTAAATGGAACCCCTGTGTCCCTGGGAGTCCTTTCTCCATTTCCTAATGTAAGGTAGAAGCTTTTAGACAGGCACTTGACAATCTTTTTTTTTTCCTTTAATGGAGGTTTATTTGTTGATGGCTTTATCTAATGCTAAATTTGAACAATTTAAAATGTATAGTTTCTATCCTCTCTCAATCTTTATGGTGACTCTGTCCTCCAAGCTCTGATCCTTCCAACAAGGACTGGAACTATTTTGGTTCTACTGAATGAGTGTGCTCTCCTCCCCACTAGAGTCTCCCATGCCCCCGCTCAAATACAGCAGCTGTCCCCTATGATGGATGACTTTGAACTTTGGTTTCAGGTGATTTTAGTTTATAGCCTAGTCTGCCTCTTACCACTCGCCAGATTTTGGCCATTTTTAAAAACTTTTTTGAAGCTTATTACCTTTAAGAATGGAGAAACAGTAGCCACCTCCACGTTATTTGTAGATTTAATGGGATTGATGTACACAAAGCACCTAGAGTGGATCTTGGCACATTCGAAGTCCTCAGGAAAGTTTAATTCTCTGGACATTTGGCACCAGGCCAGGCATAATGAACAACAGTGAAGGAAGTCCAAGTTCTCCTGTGAGTGCTTCTACTGAAGAAGCAAAAAATTTACCAACATGAAGGATTTGTGACATGCAGAATTTCAGAACAGTGTTTGTTCTGAAAAAAAGGTGGTGTTTCCCATTTATTGAAGACAAAACAAGCAGGCTAGGCGTTTTGATTGTCGATTAGCCTCTCCTTCTGTGTTTGTGCTGGGAGAATGTGCTTTAAAGCTATGAGCTTCCACTTCTATCGTTCCCTGGCCCCTAGTTTCTCAGTGGGGATTCTGAAACATGGACCCACAGGTGTCCCCAAAGGAGGCTACATATCATTCTTTCTCCCCACAAAAGATTCATGTGGGCTAAAGAAATCAGATGGGTACATTTTGCTTTGTTTCAATAACATTTGGTTTTGCTGCTTTTAATCATAAGTTCCCCTGAGCGCGGCATGCTTTCTGCAGCACACACTGGCTGCATACCTAACAGATATTTTGAATACAACAGCTTGACTCCCCTGCTGCTTGGATGATAGCAATTGGCTAGGTGTTCTATCCTCTTCCTTCTCCCCCCTCTATGGAAGCAAGGAGATTTCAAGTGCAATTTGGCCTTGCACATCAAACAGCAATTTTCGTGCAGAAACCACAACCTCCAAAAACTCTACCTTAATCAAATCTATCAAGCCCAATTTAGGGGCGAGCTTGTGTCTGTTTATCAAGGAAATGGAGTTGAAATTGCCCCCTTTAATGGAATCCCAGCTGCCCACCATAATCTTTCACATGGATGTTTGAATTAATGGCAGGACGTGGCCCATGCTCTCCAACCTTGGAATTTGATGCCAGTTACAGGAAATTGCTATAATTTCTGTTCTGGGATTCTCAGGGATGTTGGAGCATTTTATGCCGGGGTTAGAATTAATGTGTCAAATGAATTAAAGAATTCAGAAGTAGTTGGGGGGAGATTAGCACTTTTACACAACAACCAGTGAGTCACCTCTGCATCAAGTCAAACCCACTGCAATCCATGGGAATTACTTTTACCAAGTCAAGGAGAAGAAAATAGAGGAATGACTTTTTCTGAAGTTGAGATTTTAAGTCAGAACATAGCAGATACAAGTAGAATGTATTTGTCCTGAATGTAGGGCAGCTAACTTGGTTCAAATGCATATTAAGAGTTACCACAGGGGCGCCTGGGTGGCTCAGTGGGTTGGGCCTCCGACTTCGGC
>NC_043710.1:82712699-82734627 GCF_006229205.1 Suricata suricatta | reverse complement strand
GGAATTACTTTTACCAAGTCAAGGAGAAGAAAATAGAGGAATGACTTTTTCTGAAGTTGAGATTTTAAGTCAGAACATAGCAGATACAAGTAGAATGTATTTGTCCTGAATGTAGGGCAGCTAACTTGGTTCAAATGCATATTAAGAGTTACCACAGGGGCGCCTGGGTGGCTCAGTGGGTTGGGCCTCCGACTTCGGCTCAGGTCAGATCTCATGTTTGTGGGTTTGAGCCCCGCATCGGGCTCTGTGCTGACAGCTGGCTCAGAGCCTGGAACCTGCTTCCGGTTCTGTGTCTCCTTCTCTCTCTGCCCCTCCCCCTCTCATGCTCTGTCTCTCTCTGTATCAAAAATAAATAAAACATTAAAAAAAAAAAGAGTTACCACAGCAAGTGGGTAAAATATCCAGCTAAGATGCCTCGGTCCTTTCTGGGCTGGGGAACTGACAAGCAGCTGGACAGAGCAGCCCTCTTACTTCTCCTTGTTTCGCTCTGCAAGAATCTCGGGACGCTGGATTTCCCCCGCTGAAGCCTCAGTACCCCTTTGAGATTGCGTTCTGGCAGTTTTACACTAGGAGGGAGTCATTTCATTTTTTAAAACATCTTTACCAACAGACATTCTTTTCCTCTTTCAAGCATTTTAGCATCTTGTATATATATAGAGCTATTCTTACCATGTTTTTTCATGTACATCTTTATATTTTTATCCCATTTTATTCTCACAGTACAGAAGGGAGGTGAATTATTTATAACGTAATATCACAAATGAGGAAACCAAGTTTAACTGACATAGCCAAAGAATGGTGGCATTAGAAGTCCTTCTTCCTGCAGACCCAATGCTCTTTCTATGACTCTGATGTCTTTCAGCATGCCGCCCCCCTCTTTCTGTGAGTGGGAACTGTGCACATCTTTCCAGATCCCAGTCAACATGCCCTGCCCTGCATGGCCCACATAGACCTCCTGCTATACTTTCTTTCTCTTTCAAAGAAGTTTATTCCTCATCTTTCCCCCTCTAGCAAGGAATCATTTTGAGCATTACAATAAATTGGTAACAGAGATCCTGTCTTTGTGAAATGCACCAGAGTCTCCCTCTTTCCATTGAAAATGAAAGTCTCCTAAATTAGGGAATCATAGAGATTTAATAAATGTGGGGAGAAAGCCAATTCATTTTCTTCAATAATGGCTAATGCCACTCAGAAAAAAAAATGTTCCATTTAGAATTAATTCAGCTTTTCCTTGTTTCGTTCCCTCCTTCCCAGCCCTGCTTCTTTTCATTTATGGCCATTTGCATGAAAACAGCATTTCAGCTACTTGGAGTTTTATCTGCTGGTGCTTATTCTTTAAGAATTAATCAGCCCCTTTATAGCCCTCATGCCTGCACCCACCAGGTATGGGGTGCCGTCAGATAGGAGGGTACAAATGAACACCCTGGTGGCCTCGGAGTCATATGACCGTGCTGGCACTGCTCCTAAAGTGTGGGGTGGGGGCCTGGGTCAAGAGGGCAGGCTGCTGAGTACCTCTTCCTCTGCATCCTGTGGCAGCTCTGCTCTTGATCTACAGACCAATCGTCAATTGTCCATATGTGTTGGGACCGCGGAAAGCTGTGGCTGGTTCCTGGGCAATGTGAGTGCCTGTTTCCTTCCTCCCTGCACTTCATATGGCTCTCTAATAGCCTGAGGAGTGGAGAAAAGACAGGGGGAAACAAAAACATAGTGTTATTCCCCTTCCCCACTTTATAAATTGCTCATCAGATAATTGATTGAGGTGTATCCATTCTGTTGTGCAATATTCTTTGCTGTTTTTGAGAGGTGGGAGTATTCTGAAAGATGTAGACTCAAGTCTGGCCTGGTCAGGAGTGGATGGCACCAGTCACTGATGTGTGCAAATAATCCTAACACTTGATTTACCTGGTATCCAGAGTTTTGAACACTTCATACATTTGCAAAGCAGCAAATAAGACCAATTTAAGTAACTTTCTCCCCTATGGCTGGTGGGTAGGCTCAGTTTTGTGGGGGTATTTTCTTTCCTCTCACTGACAAACTTTGTTAGAGAGTACGGTGCACTTCATGGCTACTGTCACCCCCCGGCCACTTCATATTCTGCCACCTGTTTTCTCCTAGTTATCCTCTTTTCCGACTCTTCTCTTCAAGTTTATCACTGATTTATTAATCATTGAACAAATTGGCTGAATCTCAATTCATTCTACTTACTTCTGCAACATTTCCCTAGACCATCTCCTGTTCTTTTTGGTGAGGGTAACCTTCCTGGCCTTATTTCTGGGACCACTATTTCTGGTCTCTGCTCCTTGGTCCCTCTGCCTTTCTTCACCTTCCAACCAAAATTTTCTCTAGGGTTTGGTCCCTGGTCCTTTCCCTTCCTTTCCTTTTCTTTCCTTTCTCTTTCCTTCTCTATACTCTCTTCCTTGGCATTCTCATCACCTCCCACTGTCTAATTATCACCTCTGTGGGAATGAAGCCTAAATCTGTCTACAGCCCTGACTCCTATCTTGAAATCCAATGCCACATTTATAATTGCTTGAGAGGTATCACCAGCTCTCTCCCCCTGGTCCCTGCATAAAATCTCTCAGGTCAGGTCTGTTGATCTGTTGATTCTAACTTTATAGTTTCCCACCTCTCCTTTCCATATGCACCACCTCCACATGAGTTTATAATGTCATCACTTTTCACTTGAACTATCAGAGCAACCAATTAATTAATCTCTGTCCCTTCTGTCTCTGCTGCGTTAATCTTCCCAAAGAATGACTCTGACCCTTGACATTCTCTCTATCACTTTCCTTCCCAGTGCCAGAAAAGTTAAGTCTAAATTCTTTTTCCAGGCATGGGTGAGGGTGGTTAGACCAAATTCATGAGCTCAGCACTCAGTATTTTTCTTGTGCATGCTCTGTCCGTCTCAAGCCCCTGTCTTTATTTGTTTGTTTGTTTTGTTTTTTGCATGCACCAAGCATTTCATTCTGCACTGGACAGCTAGTAGTTTCCTGAACATGCAGCAATGTGTGATGTCTCTGAATTTGATTATGTTGTTTCCTCTGCATGAATTATCACCCCGGCACCCCCATCCATACAACTTCACTCCATCTCCTCCACCTTGACAAATGCTTTATCATCTTTTAAAACTCACTGCAAGGATTTTGTTCTCTGCAAAGTCCAATCTCATCCAACTTTGCAGTTTTATCTGTTCCCTTCTCTGTGCTCTCACAATGTCCTGTGTATCTCTGTATCATAATAGCTGCTTCTATAGGACTGGGGCCACCTGCGACCAGCACCCAGCATTGAGCTGCCATAGAATCAAAGACCAGCTCTCACCCTCTAACCAATCTGAATGTTTGTTATCATGTGAGCATAATGATAATTCCCTCTTTGCTTTTCCTCTGGTCCTTCCTTCCAGCTCCCTTATTCACTTAGCAAAATTCTGCCCATCCTTAACAAAGTCCAGTGTAAATACCTCCTCCCACAAGAAGCATTCTTTGATTTTGTTTTTTAATTGAATGTGTGTGTATGCGTGAACTCCAAAGCATGGAAAGTGCGTGGGTTTTAATGAATAGACTTGTGTTAGGATTTGGGCTCAAATAGAACTTTATTCCTTCACTCTTTAAAAGTTTACTGTGTACCACTCTAGCACTTCATCTCCCCTTCAAGGATGCCAATACTTCTGAAAGATCTTATGATAGCACCTGGAACACAGCAAATGATTAATAAATGTTAATACATGTTCTTCCTTCCTTAAGGCACTTTTCACTTCATGACTTTTAGCACAGACATTCATGTCATTTTCTTATTGTCAATAATAGAACAAAGCTCCCAGTGGAAGAACTGTATCTTATTCATGTTTCTTTCCCAGCAGTGACTATCAGAGCCTGTTATATAATTTAGTTGTTTAGAATATTTGTTGAATGCAATGGAACAAACTGATTTGGAAAGCTTTATGCTTTGAAAATAACATAATTCTTTTTATTTGCAAAAAGTATATGTGGTGTTTATGGTTATACCTATAAAATGTTGGACATCACATTTTTGGTGAATAAAGTAACCCACTTGGCAGAATATTTCTGTGGGAAAATCAGATTAAACATCCATCATTTCAATTTACTGTCTTAAAAAAATATTGTCATTCTTTTTGTGAGGACTGCCTCTTATATCTCTATAAGCATGGGGGAAAAAAAAGAAAAGAAAAGCCCTTGACTTGACAACAGTCTTTTCAAAGGTGGTCAAAGAGGTAAATTAGATTACCTGGTAAATCCACACAGTAATTGAGGTTTTCTATAAATCTAAGTGAAAAATCTTTGGAAAATGTTATTCTCAATGATGGGGAAATTATTTTAAAAATTGTTTATATATTATCAGTTACTATGCCTTAACATCATAAGAATGTTCTGGTAACTGTTACATTTAAAGGTCACTGAACTTAATTTTCTCTTCTGATAAAGAGAGCAAGGTCAGTAGTAATTGGATTATAAAGTTGATATGAGAACCACATGGGAGGTCCTTGATTTCCTTGATTGTCTTTGTTTCCAACTCCCTGAAGCCTAGAGTGTCTGAAATAGGAAAAGTCCTCAATATATATTTATTGAATGTGAGAAGAATGAGGGTTTTAAAATGTAACATCATCAAATTCATATTATCTAGTGCCACCCTCTTGTTTTACATGGAGTAATGAAACACAGAGAGGGCAAGGGATTTGACCAATGTCACACAGGAAACTACTGACAAAGCAAGGAGCAGATTCAAGATTCTATGTTCCCTAGTCTAGTGCTCTTCACACACATGAAACCATGTCCCCCATTTCCCAGATGTGATATACTCTTTGATAACAGAAGAAAAAAATTCAACTAGTATTTATTAAGCTCTTATTATGTGCCAGGCATGGTGCTAAGCACTGCTGGGATTACAAGATGAAATACAAGACCTCTGCTTCTAAATTCACAAACTTTGATGGAGGAGAAAAAACACATAAACTATGCCAAATATTTGTTAGGACATATATACTGTAATGGAGATATAGAGAAAGTGCTGTGAGCCCACAGTGAGTGGAGTTAATAAATTAAATTCTAAGATGGGCAAAGTTGGAGGATGTAGAGTGGTACTCACAGGGAAAATGTGTGCTCCTCCAGGAGAACAAGGGAGGAGGAGAACACTGCTGCCCCAAAGTCCATTACTTGGAGGAGCCATAGAAGAAATATGGAATGAAGACTGGAAATATCAGCCTGACCAGATCACCCAGGACCATGAATGCCATGTGTGGAAACTGGGACTTGATATGTGATGGGGAGCCTTTGATAGTGGTTGAAGATGGGCACTGCCCTTTCTGGAAAGCCATCCTGGCTACAGTATGATGACAGTGACCAGATTGGCAATTACAAGGCTACCCCAAGTCCAGGGAAAGTTTTCTCCAAACAGGGAAACAGTGCTCAGAATAGAAAGGAAACAAAGAGGCGAGACCTTATGGGAGAAGACTTAGCAAGATGGGCTCCGAATTCAATCTGGTTGTCCCTTTCATGTCATTACACACATGTTGAAATTCTCTGTACAGTTTTTCATCTGAAAAGTGTCCATTCATGGTGCTGGAGCTGCAGAGCGCTGAAAAGGGTGCCTGGCTCTCAGCAAGTTTGCAATAAACATTAGTGGTTGTTGTTGGTAGAAGATGTAGAAGGCAGATTCTTTGAGAGCAAGCACTTTGTGTCCCACCACTGTATTCCCAGCACCTAAGAGAGTGTCTGGCACATATTAGGCATCATTTAATAAATACCTATTATCGCTTTTGTAATAATTATCAAAATTTTCTGCTTTGTATTTTATCCTTTTATACCCTTCTGATATGGATTGTATATGAAGGTATTTACATAAAGCTATTTATATAACAAGGTTGTCTTTAAACATTATTACTCTAATTATTATATGTTATCTTTAGATAGTATTCACTGATAGATGGATGATTAATAATAATCTCAATCTTTCTATGGGGTGCTTGGATGGTTCAGTTGGTTGAGTGTTTGACTTCAGCTCAGATCATGATCTCATGGTTCATGGGTTTGAGCCCCACACTGGACTTTGTGTTGACAGTGTAGAGCCTTCTTCAGATTCTCTGTCTCCCTCTCTCTCTCTGCCACTTCCACCCCTCTCTAAAAATAAATAAACTTTAAAAACTTAAAATAGTATCAGTCTTTTCTAAAACTATCACTTTCAATGTATTCAATAGAGAAGATGAACACTTTACAGATGTCATTCCTTGAATTTGATTTAGGAGATTAGTGAGCTAAGATTACCGCTGGAATGATTCTAAGTTTAGAGTTGTATTTGGATGCTCAGTTGACTGACTGGGTCACAAAAGGCCAGCCATGCTCTCCCTATGACTCAGTTTATTTACCTTTAGAATGGGATTTATGAGTTGACCCCATAGAAATATTTGTATTTATGAGTGGATATGTGTTCATGGATAGGAAAAATGAAGGCAGTAGGTGGAGATGGTTCATAGTGTGTGCACAAGCTCCTAATCATAACCCAAGATAGGCGGTCCAGTTATAAGTGTTCATGAAGAGTTTTCTTTTCACTTCTGTATTAAGTGTATCAGTTTGTTCAATCAGAATTCAAACCCCATTAGTGAAATCTATTATTCCAGCCACCTTCAGCAAACATTTATAAGATACGTACTAGGGGTCACACACTCTGCTAAGCATGATATAAGTAAGTGTAAAGTAAGTAAAGTAAAGTAAAGAGGAGGTGCCAGGGTCATGAGCTGGGTGTCTTAGGGTGGGTAGGATTAAGGAGGGGATACTCCCAGCTGTGGTAACAAAGTTTGCAAAGCTTTTGCACCTGGGAATTTTATATTAAGTCAACACTGGGAAGCAGCACACACAGGACACAGTATATTAAGAACTAGAATAAAAAGGGGAGAAGGAGTTGGGTCTATTGAAGTGTGCATGTATACACATGTGCACACACATATGCCCACACACACATACCATACACACAAAAAGGCTGGTGGGACAGAAGAAAAGAAGTAGCTAGTGAGGGCTGAAAAATTTGGACTGGAATCCTAGCTTTTTAATCATTTTGGATATCAATTTTCTCATCTATAATATAAAATTTATTATATCTACTTAGTGGCACTAATGTGAATAAGGATGTCTAACACATGTTCTAGAAAATAAATGTATTAGTACATACATATGTAAGTGGATATATTTGCTTTAGTCTATGCACATCTAGAGTTGTATGTCTATAGCATATTTGCAGAGAGAGATATCCATTGATTTGGTGATGGACATTCAATGTTTAACTTCTTTAGTTCCTTCCTCAAATTCTGCAGAAGTCCTTGGAAAAATAGCACATTCATTTAGACCAATGTACAATAATGACAACAGTTGGTTGGTAAATAAGTGGCTCTTTTTCCTACATTGTCAGCTTTCTTAGGACACCTTGGAAGCTGATTAATCCTGTCCATATCTGATTTGCTTCTTCAACTTGCAGTGCTGCCACTGGCCCTTCACAATCACCTGTACAGAGGGATTTGCTACCATTAGTTTGTGACCATGCTTTGTGAAGCTGCCAGTCACTGCAACAGCCTTGCGCAGGACATTACTGAAAGATGGGGGACTGAGCAGGGAACAGAGACTATAAAGGGATGGGCACGAATGGCACAGATTTCTGAGTTACACCCAGCACTTGAAATTGTGTTTGAGCACAGTTTCAGAATTTCCTAGATATGCGCTCATTCCCTCTCTTGTCAGTTGTTATCTCAGTTTTGTTGCTGTAAAATCTTTCTACTTTTCGAAGAACTCTCCCTGATTTTGATCTGAGGCAGCTGTAGCCTGGTGACAACCCACAATCCGCACACCAGCTTCCCTGCCTGCGTCTCAAGGTAGACAAGCTATGGGGTTCTGCTGGCTGTCCTTCCAAATCACCTCTCAGCTTTGTTTCCAAACTTCTGCCTTGATGCGGTGTATGTTTTGATAGAAGGTTAATGCATACGTGAATACACAACTTTTGATTTATTGTCGTTGTGAGCTCATCACTCTTTCTTTTAAATTAAAACTCCCTCCAGATGGGGATCTATGACACAGATTTATTGATCTGCAATAAAACCTCACTCATAATCTCTATAGCTGCCCATTCATCTTCCCTGGAAAGAGGGTTCATTACTCTGGATGTCCCAAGAATGAAAGCAAGATGCTAACTTTCTGCTTTTGTTCCTTTTCCCCCCTCCTACGCTTTCTGCTTTTCTCCTCCCTCCCCTTTTCTTTTCACCCCTCCCTTTACTTCATGAGATCAAGGGAATCCCCCAAACATAATCACTCCCTATCCTTATCTCTTCATGTTCCCCTATATCTGTCTTCACTCCCCTGTCACCCACTCCAAAAATGTCCTAACATTTGTAGGCATCTGGAGAGCATTCTGACATTGAATCCGATTTCTGGCAGTCCACAGCAGTTCAACCCACTCTGCTTCTTCCAGATAGGTTTGTACTCTGTGGTGTGGGTAAGCCACTGAGGAACGAGTAGAAGAAGGAGATGCATAAGAAAAAAGAGAACCTCAGCAGCCTGACTGATATCAGACCAAGTGGCAGCTGGGAAGTCCTAGGTCTGTGGCTGAAACAGGTAAAACACACATGCTTACGACTGTGTGTTTTGTTGGGTCCAAAGAGCCTTCTAATTTATTGCCTAGGAGATATTCTGGAGTGTACACACGATTGAGGCTGTTTCCACTGGTCAGCAGATGGCTTGGCCTGTGTACCAGAAGTAGGAGAAGTAGCTGTTATCTCAGACTCAACAGAAGAAAGGGCAAAAGGGCTTTTGGAGTGATCAGATGGATTGCCTAGTCAGTTCAGTGGAGTATCTCTTCATATTGCTAAAATTATCTTGGATTCCCCTGCTGGAAAAAAAAGAGCATGGGTATCATCTAGTCTAGTGGATTTCAGCTGGAGTGTCATGATACCCTGGTGTGTTGCAATCAGTTGTATGGTATAATGCAATAACCCAGCATGTCACAAGTAATTTGTTATTACCAATAATAAAGTACTGAAGTTTGCAAATGAACTACTTAAAACAATCAATTAGAACAGATTCAAGGTTATATTTATAATAATGTCATTTTCACTCACATGAATTCCGATATGATTTTTTGGATAGGAATGGGATGTAGTTAAAGGTAAGCTGGCAGAAATTACACTTGGTATAAAGGTGTCTGATGGGCATGTGCTGAGCATCCAACGCTGGGAATTGAGAATTACTTTCCTGATCTGTCTCTCTCTTCTAGGCAGAAGGGCTGTCCTTAGACGAACTCTAAGTACTCATCACTTGTGCCCTTATAGAATGACAAAGGATGCAGCTCCTCATCCTCATTTTAAAATAGCAAAGCCACAGCTCAGAGCCAAGCAGTGATTGCCAAATGTACAAATTGTGACCCAAATGTACAAATATGAATTCCAGGGCACACTATCCACTGACCACCACCCCCTCCAACAGGCAGGCATGAGGAGCATTGGGCAGAAGCAAGGAAAGAACAGGTGGAGGAAGAGAGAGCAGGAAATGAATCACTATTTATCACTGTAATCAGGAAGCTACCCCGAGCAGGTTTAATCACCCCGTGCAGAGAGGGATGCAGAGCAAGTTTATGGTTTACAGTGAGCAGGCTGACACAGCTGATTGATGTCAAATATGTCATGATGTATATTGTAAAGCAGGGAGATTTAATGGTGTAACTCTATGGCAGGCTTAGAAGTGAGTTGCTGCAAAGTAAGGAGTGATGGATGGGCTCATTTACATGTAAAATTGCCAATGGCATTGACAGCACTGGTATGTGAGGAAAAGGTAAGAGGCGATAGCAAGCTTCACTCTTGTCCTAGTATTGGAATATTAAAATACAGCTGTGGCAGCATCTGGAATTTGCAATGGACTTTAGAGATATAATTATTTTTCACCTTTTAGCCCTGAGATAATCTACATCTTATATAAGTCTTTCTAAAAAGTCACCATACCTTCTCCAGACCACCACAGTAGGTGGTGATGCTCGTGTGAAATTCAGCTGTATGGTGATTGTTAGCAAACCAAAACACTCTGGCATTTATCCCTAACAACCTCACAGTGCTTGCAGAGTAACAATGTGAAAGATTGAAACAGTGACTTTAAAACTCCATTTGCCTTCCAAACCCTTTTTTCTCATAGTTTTCTCTGCCCCATACCAGGAAGAGAATCCATTTCTCTCTCTCTCTCTCTCTCTCTCTGTGTGTGTGTGTGTGTGTGTGTGTGTGTGTATGCGCATGTGTGTTTCCTTTTTATCCTTCTCTTTTTTTCTCCTTTAATAAGGCTGTCATTATCATGTGAGGGCTAATGCCTATTATATATGAGAATGGGGAATTGATTTATCCTTTCCACAAATAATGATGTTTGGATCAACCCAGCTAAACATTCAGCCATGAGGATAGACTATTGGGCTGAGGCTGCCTGGTTGAAGAACACTTTATGTGTGTCCACAACGTTAGAAAAATTACAGCATTGCATTAGAGTCTGCCTAACTGCCCTTACTTCCTTTTTTCCTTCCTCCACATATCGGTCCTATTTTCTCATTCATGCAACATACTCCGGGCCTCATGCTATGTACTAGAGACACAGCAGCAAAGGATTCACTAGGCTAGAGTCATGGGGCACAGAGAACGATAAAAATCTGGTGACAATAAGTCACAATGGCTGCTATCAGGCTGCACAGGAATATCCTGATGGGCAAAGCAAGAGGGGATGCCTATCAGATAAATAGGGAGGACTTCTTGGAGGAGTTAGCATCTGAAGGTAGCAAAGCAAAGTGTAATGGAAAGATTTTACCAAAGAAAAAAGGATGTACATGTGTCCAGAGTGAGAAAGTGTTTAGAAAATCCAAGGATGTGCAAGTACTATGATGCAAAACCACAGAAGCACTTGAAAAGGGGCAGACGAGAGATGAGGTTAAAGAAACAATAAGGGGTGCCTGGGTGGCTCAGTTGGTTAAGCATCGAACTCTTGATTTTGTCTCCGGTCATGATCTCACAGTTCATGGGATCAAGCCTCCACTGTCAGTGCAGAGCCCTCTTGGGATTCTCTCTCCCCCTCTCTCTGCTCCTCTCTCCCTTCCCCCAAATAAACTTAAAAAAAAAAAAAAAAGCAATCAATATCCTGAGGAGCCTGGCTACACACCTGTTTAAGTGGTGTGGACCATGGCATCCAAAGGTTCCTCTGATACATGTAATGAGGTTTTAGATTTGCCAAATCTGTGGATTTGCTTTTAATAATCTGAATCTCATTATTGGATATAATTGTCAATTATATGGTTAGAAAGATATGTTGGGTATCATAATATCATCAAAACCATTCCTTTGGTGGTGCTCATTTCTTGCCATTAAGTGCATCACATTTAGAACTAAAGGACTTAACAAACATATTTGTCAATACAGTCTAATGTTTTTATGTACTTCCCCATTACCAGATGATTGTTATCATGACAGTAAATTAATTTTATATGTTAGTTAATACTATCCATGCTTTATCATACAATCATTCTTTCATTCCTTCCAAATATTTATTAAGAACCTCCTAAGTTCAAGGCACTTTGCCAGGTGATGGGCACACAAAGATGAATAATATAAAAGTCTTGATTTTTTAAATGTTTATTTTGAGAGGGGAAAGAGAGAGAGCTGGGGAAGAGCAGAGAGAGGGGGTAGAGAGAGAGAGAGAGCACAAGCACAAGGATGGGAGGGGCAAAGAGAGAGGGAGAGAGAGAGAACCCCAAACAGGCTCCACACTATCAGCACAGAGCCTGACAAGGGGCTCTATCTCATGAATCATGAGATCATGATCTAAGCCAAAGACAAGAGTTGGGACACTTAACCAACTGAGCCACCCAGGCACCCCAATATAAAAGTCTTCATAAACTAATGAAGGAGACATACATATATGTGTAGATTTATAAACATACACATATGTATATTAAATATACATATATTTATACATGGTTATATATGTATATCTACATCTGTATCTGTATCTATAGAATGATTATCAACACAACATAAACTGACCTTTTATGAAAAATGGACTGGCATTCTAGGGATCAGAAAAATTTATGGCCTTTCCTAGAGGCTAGGATGCTCAACAGAAGAGATATTTGAGCTTTATCTTTTTTTAAATTATTTAAATGTTTTTAAATTTATTTTTGATACAGAGAGAGACAGAGCATGAGAGGGAGAGGGTTAGAGAGAGAGGGAGACACAGAACCAGAAGCAGGCTCCAGGCTCTGAGCTAGCTGTCAGCACAGAGCTCAATATGGGGCTCGAATCCACGAATGTGAGATCTGACCTGAGCCAAAGTCGGAGGCTTAACCAACTGAGCCACCCGGGCACCCCAGCTTTATCTGAAAGAATGTGTAGGAGTTTTCTATGGGAAAATTTTGCAGATGGTGAAACTAGCGAGTTTTGTTGCCAATAGCTCACCTACTTAGAGTTTCGTTGATTTTCACTAATAAAAATCAAAATAATGTTATAATTCATAGGTTCATTCCGCTTTACACAATAACCCTTTATTCTTCTAAGAACTCAGTTTCAATATTATTTCCACGTTGCTATCAGCAGTGTAAGGTAGTGGTTAGGACCAGAACATCTGGGATAAGAGAGACCAGGGTACTAATTTCATCTTTGCCACTTATTAGTCATAAGATCTTGGATGAGTCACTCACTCTCTATCCTTCATTCCTCTCATGTGTAACAGTGCCTACTTCATAGAGTTCATTTAATATTAAAAAAGGTAATGTGCTTAGCTTGGTGTCAAGCACATAATAAGAGTTAAATAAATGTTAGCCATGTATGATTAATATTATTATTATTATCTGTCATTTAACACTTAATGAAACATTGAATGAACCACAACACAGTACCTTTATGGAGCTAATGTACCTCTTAGAAACCCTAATAGAACACTCTTCTTGTCTCTCTTCAGGAAGGATGTGATCTCACTATAATAAATCACCAACACAAAAGTGGGTACACATCATCCCTATTCTCTGCTTGCCACTTGGGTCTAACTCCAATTATTTTGCTATTTTCCCTGGTGTTTCCTTTTTGCTATTCAGCTGAAAACTTCATGAATGTGCAGTTACTTCCTCTTCCAGATCATTAACAAAGCTACTATGAATGCTTACACCTGGCTCTCCTCCTTCAGCCTCCTCCCTCTAGGTGCCTCTCCCACCTGGTTCTCTGCTAGACCAGATTGTGAATCCACACAAATATGTTCTTATCGCACATACACATTGTGTGTGAAAACAAAGGCTCCAGAACTTTTTCATGCAATTTCAGATGGCAGTACATTTTCACTTCTCTCCACCCCTTGTTGGAAAAAAAAAAAAATTATCAATGGCTTGGATCCTAAGAGGCACTCCTAAACTTGGTATGGCTCTGAATCCAATGAAAAGAAACTGTGAGGGGGAAAAAAAAAAAAAAAAAAAGCTCCAAACATCTGAGATAAGAGAGACCAGGGTATCACTCCGGATTCTTGCCTCTTGTTCGGCACTGAGCCTCTATGTCCCGGGCATTGCTCATAGGTCTGTATTGCTTCCGCAGCTGTCCTTGTTCTGCATTGCTCATCCACTGCTGTGTCCTATCTAGAAATCTGATTCCTCTTGATTCCTTTCTCTTCTATCACATCCAGACAATTGCCAAGTAAGCCCTGATAATTCCGACGCCCAAATGTCTCCCCACATCAACTATCTCTGCTTAGCTACGTTGCAACCTTCAACCTCAACACACTTAGGGCAATGGCTTCTGACAGTCCTCCTTCATTTTTACTCTTCACCAGTTTATACACTACTCAGCAATGAATGATCTGTTAAAATGAGTATGCAATCTTGTTGCTCTCCATATGCCCATGGCTTTCTAGCATTCTCACAATGGGATCAAGCTTGAAGCTCCTTTAATTGGCTGAGAAGGATCTTCTTAACCTTCATGACCCTTCATCCTAATGCCCTCTTTGTTACCTATTACTACTTCCCTGTCCCTTTACTTCCACCTTTATGCTGATACTGACTAGCTACAATTTATCTGTTGGTTTAGAGCTTAAATATGACTTCGTTCTGGGAAGCTCTCCAACACAACTACACTCTGCCCTATGACCCACTTACTTGCTTCCATAGCTTTTTAAATCCCCTAATCACAGCACTTACTATACTATGCTCTATTGTAGGTAGACATTGGCTGTGTCCCTTGCTGGGTTGTGCTCTGTGAGAGCAGGCATTACCTCTCTTGCTCACAATAGTCTTCTAGCACAGCCCCTGGAGCACAGTAGGTGCTCAATATATATTGGTAGAATTCTTTAAGAATTTTTAAAATAATTTTGAAAGAATCTTTTTGAGATTGGGAAGCAAAGCTAGACAAGGATAAAATCAATATTCCCCTAGAAGTGGGAGGGAGAACCTGTCTTCAGAGGAAAAGGAATGGTTTGGTTTTCTTCCCACCATGTGCTTTCCTGCCTTCCGTATGTCTCCCCAGCCCCTCTCCTGATCAGGATCCAGTCTCTCATTTCTCTCAACCTGACAGTCAGCAGAAGGGCCTAAATTGGGATATTTTCCAGAAGCAGGTTGAGTAAGCACCAACTGAGCTGACCCTGATAGAAACGCTTAAGAAGCTTTGTAGGGGGATTAAGCCTTTAATCTTGCTTCCTTTTGGGTGGCAAGAGCAGATTCCAGCATGTGGGCAGGGCTGGGGTACAGTGCTTCTGAGCCTTGGAGATGCAGGCTGTGGGGGGGGGGGTGTACCGAGAAAGCCAGTAGTTGGGAATGGGGAGAGAGATCTGGCAAAGATGCAATTGTTTCTATTTCAACATTTTAAGAACCCAACTGAATTATCTTCTCTTTCTTTTCCTTTATTTACAATTCAGAAAGCTTTCCTATTTCTAAACATGAAGTGCTCTCATTAGTGGCTGGAAAATTCTACATTTGTGGATTATGTAACAACTAAGGCTAAACCCAGAGACACAGAAGCAGAAGAGGATTTATTCTGGATCACACCAAGAGATTCCATGGAGGGAAACATCTGAGGCTTAGTCACTCATCATGAATGCATCTCAGATGCACTGCTTCCAAATCATCTGATATTTTCACAGTGTCATGTGGTGTACAGCGTCTGTCCCTCAGCTCCCAGTACTTCTCAAACAGTATACAATGCCCCCACGATTACCTAGCATGGTATTTTTTTAAGTTCTGAGAAAAGAAAGTTGACATTTTTATAAAATCTACTGTATATCCCTTCTTAGATACCCAATATTTTAGAGGTTTTGTTAATATAGATTAAAGACAAAAGCAATTAACTTCTGAGTGGGAAAATGATTTTATTGGATATAAAACTAGAAAAGGGGCTTAAAGATTATTCAGTCCAACTCCTCACTGACAAGTGAAGAACATGAGTCTTGGAGGTTTACTCCCAAATCACACAACCCAATATTGACTGAGCTGGTATTTTGCTATATCACATTAAAGGTTTAAGAGGGTAAGGATTTTATAAGTCTGTGTTTTTGAAGGGAGCCCTAGGTAGAGTAAAATCAGGTTATGCGCCATTTGAGGCTCCTTTCAGCTTGAAGTCTTAGAGTTAGAGTTTCTAGGCTAAGGGTCCATCCTTAGCATAGCCTAAAACATAGGAGGCACTGAGTAAACATTAATTGGATAATGTTGATTTTGTGCCGTCTTGTTTTATGTAATCCAAGTGGGTTTCTGGATGTATCTGTAACTTCCATATATTTTACCCAACCATCCCTGAGATTTTTTAACTGTTTTCCCCCATTGCACAATATCTGTTTCCAGATATTTCTTATGGCTGTAGGTTGTATGGGCATTTTGAAACCCAGGAGCACATGAGGACACATCACCTAATTTTGTTCTTGCTGGGTCTGTCATTTTGGGTTTTAATTTCAGTACATTGAGGTGAGTCTCGACCTGAATTGCTCAGAGCTTCTTTGCATTCACATCCAGGCTGTTCTGACTCCTCTGTATACCTGTGTGAATTTCCCTGAAAGACTCAAGTGTGTCATTGTACTAGTGTATTAATAATGTATCTGATTCATTACTACTGCACCCCAAGCAATATGACCTCAGGGTATATACATGACATTTAAGACCAGAAATTATTTCACATAGAACAGACCTGCTTAAAAAATAAAATCATCTTTAGGGATTTAGGGAAAATGAAAATTTAATGGATGAAAATGATTTTGGAAAACAAACACTCAATCCTAAAACTGCTTCTCTCAGTCCTTTTGTTTTATTAGGAATGGGAAACTAGCCTCATTCTGACCTCACACTAGCCCTGACTCCTCTTGGGCATCTAGGAGCAGCCCGCCCAACAGAAGTGCCACCTCAGATTTGCGGCTACTCTGCCATCTCTTAGCCAATGACATAAAGAGGCAGAGGAGCCAAGGTGAATACCCTCAGTCTTTTATATGCAGCATACGCTTGGGTCTTTCCAAAGGTTGCCCTGGAAGTGGGTGCTGAGCGTCTGCATTGAAAACTTCCTCTGCCTACTTCCTTCCACCCCCTTGGCCCTACTTCTCTGAATTAACTCACTGTCTAGCACCAAGATGTTGGCCACACCGTTCCTGTTAACAGTAACCACCAGCCCTTGCACTCACCACTGCCTCTTTATGTCATTGGCTTATACTGAGTAACTCCTGGATATTTTCCTAACCTTGCAGGGACTGAGCAGTAGATGGTGCTGGTGCCAGCTAATATTGCTGGATTTGAATAGTACCACTTACTGTCTTTGCAAATAAGGGTGAATCCACTTGACTGTGTTTTCTTCCAAAAAGATTTTTCATCACCAAGAATACTGAAAATGGTAGGTTGGGGTGTTTACAAGGAACACTCGGCACTTGTGTATTCTCACACATTAGCAGATTTTTGCACCCAACAGGCATCAACTGAAGGAGTCTGAGAGGGACAGTAACCGGTAATCTCCCTTCTTGCTTCAGAACCCACCTTCATGCTGCAGTGCATCCTTCACAAAGAGTTCGAGGGAATTCATTTCAAATGGCTTTCTACTATCCTGTGGGGATCTCTGCAGAGGGGTTCCCACTACCTCAGACCTGCCTCATTTTAACCCAGAGTCTCTCCTACTAACTTTAGTAGATGGGTGAGACACATTAAAATGAATGAGAAGACATTTTTAAGGAGTTTTAAGGATCTTTACCTACTGACAGACTAAAATTTCACTAAGTAAAAAGGTATCCTTCCTGGAGGAGAAATCAAATCCCTCTTGGCTCTGAAGCCATACATTTCCATATTGATAGAATCCATGGACTTGTGTAGCTGGGTTGAGATATTAGAAACCATCAAGCACAATTCAGTGCAGCAGTTTGCCTCTTGGGAAGTGGTGAGGAGGGTGATTATTTAACATCTAGTGAGGCTGATATACTCAATTTCCAAAGGCAAACCATGCTTTGATTTACCCATTAGAGGTGCCATTTGCTCCTTCATTCATTCAATCACTGAACCATTGCTTCTGTGTCAGGAGTTGTCAGTAACTGGATATATTGGAGGGAAATAATATTAGTATCAAAGTCTGTGGCCACAATACTTATCTCTACTATTTATCTACAATTGCTGATTGTCTGTGTAGCATCTCTGAAGAGGTAACAGGCATTACAGCTTCTTTTTTCTTCCTCATATCAGATGCACATCTTTGATCTCCCCTCAGAGATCTAATATGTAGTAAAGGAACTCAGTAAACATTTGTGCCATTTGCTCTACATGAGTTTTTGGTCATATAGCTGTCAAATTCAAAGGGACTACAAAGGTATCTAGTTACCAGATACACTCCCCCTTTGTAATAGACAGGGACACTGAGATTCAGAAAGTTCAGGTTATTTGCCAGAAATCACAAAGCTAGTTGTTGCTGGAGGTGAGACCAGACCTCACTTGTCCTAATTGCCTAATGGCTAGTCCTGGTACTATATGAATTCATGACAAAAACTTGTAAATGCAGCTGAAGACTGTAAGAGACAACCTACGTTACAGGTTTTCAATGTTGCCTGCACATTGATAGTCATCTGGAGGAGCATGTGAACCCACTGAAGACAGGGTTCTACTCTCCAGAAATTTTAATTTACTTGATTTGATATCAGTTCTGGACCACAGAATTCATAAAAGATGTCCTAAAGATTAATATGTATTGCTTGGGGAAAAACTCCAGTAGACCATTCACCTACACATTCTACTGATGTGTTCCTTCATTCATGCATTCATTCACTCATCTATTCATTCATTCATTTCACTTCATATATTTCCCTAAATAAATTAGTAAGAGAGATGTACATTGGAAATCTTCAAAGCAGTCCATATCCTGTGTCAGAAACATTCTGCTAGGCTCCCAGCATAACACAAGCACTTGCCAAATCACTTACCTTGTTACTAAACGTCACTAGCAAGCAGGATTACCCAGGAAGACTTACAGTGAGACCCCTTTTCCAAGTTTGCCCTACATAGGAGCCATTCGAAAGGTTTGCCACCATCCGCCGGGACCATGTTCACGTTCAGGGCCATGACAAAATGCACCAGGGGCTTGTTTCCCTTTATTTACTTTTAATTATAATTTTCCTGCGTGGCTCTGCCCTCTCGTGAGAGTGGCGGCACCCTGTTAATGGGATCATGCGGTGTGGAGGCTGCTGTGTGCGTGTGCACTGCTCCTCCTGTCTCTGAATTTCACTCAGATAATTGATTTTGGTCTGTTCCCTGACACTTGCCTTTGCAGCACAGGGTGTTATTAGGGCCTTTGTTCCATTTTTGAGTGACAAAGCCTTTACAAGCCAGCCAAGCAAAAGCAATTGTTGCATCTCTCACTTTTCTTATTAACTAACAGAGAATTGCAGGCAGCTTGAAACCCGCTGAGAGAAATAATAACATAAGCGGCTGCTTGGGAGCAAAGTGGGTCCTTTCAACCACAACAGCCTGGTGAGATTAACAAGGGCCCCTCCTCTCATTTATCCTCCGGATCTGAGCTCTCCATCTTCTGTCTCCATCCCTGTTGTCTTTCCCCCATTACATCTCTGTTTCTGGACACCTTTCCACTGCCCAAAACAGCACAGTATTTTACTGAGAAGGGCCACCTGAGATTCCAAGTGCAACAGTTTCCCCCACATGGACATTGGGCCTTCTCTATACCCCAGTTCTCTAGGAATTGGAGTCAGCCCCCGCAATGTCTGCTGCTTGCTAGTATTTAGGAGCGTTTGTGCTTGTTTTTACATATTTTTCAATTGAAATATTGGTTGTGAAAGATTTCAAACATACAAAAGAGAAGGACAGGAAATGAACGATAGCATATCTACCACCACAAAAAAATATGTCACCCATATAGATGAGTCCTTCCTGGTCCATTCAGCATCCCCCCTCTTTCCCCACAGAGTTTAAGACCATTCCAAATTTGATACCATCATCCTGAAGCATTTATTTATATTTCTACCACATATGTGTGTGTCACTAAACAATGAAAAATACCATTGGAATGCTTTCAAACTTAAACAAAGTTCTCATACCATGTGTATTCATCAATCTAAACATTTTATACACGACCTTCTTCCAACTGAAACATGAACTAAAGTTGTTCGGTGTTTACCTTGAGTGCAATATTTTGTCCTGTGATAAGTCACAATAACGCACTTACATATTTGTTTGTTGGAGGAGGTTTGGTTGCTTACATACATTTTGCTGTTACAAATATTGCTGCCCATCATATCTGGGGTTCCTAAATCCTTGTGCACACACTCAACCCTTTCCTAAGGCACAGGCATAGGCATGGGATTGCCAGGTGGTAAGGGTTGTGCATTTTCAACTCTAGTAGATGATGCCAAATTGTCTCCAACGGGATTTTCTCCTAAAATTTAAAGAAAATTAAGAGTAGAGATTGTTATTCCCATTTCATGTGTGAGCACAGAAAAATGATTTCTCCCTTTGTGTGGGTAGAAAGACAATCACATGGGAAAAGAAAACCACTTTCTCCAAGTTTATAGTCTTGCTCTCCCACCATCCAGGATGTCCTAGCTGAACAGAAGCACCACCAGATCCATTTGCTAATGGAACTGGGAACTCATCTCTTGTACCTGTTTTCCTTGGTGACTTTGATTTCCATTCTAGAGCCATCTGGACGTAAAATACTTAGTCACAGACATACTTTTCTTGTGGCTAGGCCAGATGATCTCTGCTCTGTGGAAAGATGTTCTACTTATTTACCCAGAATTCCAAACCAAGTAACACTTTTCCCTCTGTTTCCACATAAGTTTCAGGGGGGTTCGCTGGGCACACTGGCAGAAACTTTGATTTTGCAGTAACAGTTTGTCTTGGATTTACGTTCTCACCCTCACTAATGTTGTGATCATAAACAAATACTTAACTTCTCAGATTCTGTTTCCTTATCTGGGAATGGAGAATGATCACATTTGCTTAGGGAAATGAAGCAAAGTAAAAAACACAATGCTTGGCATTTAGTGACTGCCCAGTAAATGGCAGATGTGGTGTTAAGTGTATGCTGTGCCCTGCACACCTGGCATAGGGTAGCCTGAACATCCCACTGGAGGAAAGACTCTTCTTAGAGGATCCTTGCTCCCCACTTCTTTCAGACTCTAGTCCCCTGGGTTGGGACATTCTGGGAATTCAGACCTCAAAGATTGATTCAACACAATTTCAGGAGGAAGAGAAGTTCAGAGAGTTTTCCCAGACCGACTCATTCTTATCCCAAGGAGACAAGTAGAACCAGTTTTTGTGGAGACAAAAGTCTCAGACACGTGCATATGAGACTTTTCTGGACCCTCTTCCCCACCTTTGTGTGACTATGCTGTAGGATGTGCAAGAGCAACTTCCTACCTCTCTCAGCAATAACTCAGTCCCAGAGGTGATCTCTCCAGAGGTGGGTGAGAGGGGGTCAGAATCCAGTGTACCTATACGGCACAAGGCTGTGGTTCTTTTATGTTGTTCCTTCCCCACAGGTATTGTTTTCTCATGCAGTTGTCGCCCCATTTAATGATCCTTTCTGTCTTTGTTTCTCTCTCTAGCTCCTCCTCTCCTGATGCTCTTCTCACCCTCTATTTTCTTACTTTTCTGAGTCTCATGGCATCTCCTGTCCCCAAAGACTCTCGTGCAGCCCTTTCAAATGAATGATAACTGCAAGGAATAGAATTGTTACAAAAACCACAATGTTTTCTATGCACCAATGTGTAAAATGTACAATAACAAAGCAGAACAGTACTAAATGAATTACGGTTAAAAAAGAAAAAACAAATTACCAACCTGTCAAATACCATTAACACTTGAATCCGTAGGAAGAATAAGAACGAGGGTACAGAGGGAGCTTTTCTTCTTTGCAAAGCAAATATCAGCCCCTCATAACAGCTGGTTTCAGTGTCTTGAATGAGTAACTGATAAAGGGAAAGGAAGTAGAAGACTCTCGGATGAATCGTTTTTCATAGTGTCAATGTCATGTGTTACTTCTGTGTGTGGTTTAGATTCATGCTTATGTTTGAATGAAGGCTGCCTGCCTTCCACTGGCTAAATTGTAGTTTATTCCATAGGATAAGGCAGATAAGAAAGGGAAAACCAAGGCAACTGGAGTGCGGGGGTGTGGATGGGTGGATTTTTAAGTTGAAGGGCCTTTCAAAAAACAGTCCGGTTTATTTTTTTTATAATAGTAAATATTTTTGATAATTTATTGTCATATTGGTTTCCATATAACATCAAGTGCTCTTCTCCACAAGTGCCCTCCTCCATTACCACCACCTTCCTTCCCTCTCCCCCTCCCCCTTCAACCCTCGGTTCATTTTCAGTATTCAATAGTCTCTCAGGTTTTGAGTCCCTCTCTCTCCCCAACTCTCTTTTCCCCTTCCCCTCCCCATGGTCCTCCATTAGGTTTCTCCTATTCTCCTGTTAGACC
>NC_043710.1:82613677-82712599 GCF_006229205.1 Suricata suricatta | reverse complement strand
TATATATATATATACACCAAAAATAAACTAAAAATGGCTGAAGAACCTGAATGTGAGACAAGAAACCATCAAAACCCTAGAGGAGAAAGTAGGAAACAGCCTCCTTGACCTCTACCGCAGCAATCTCCTACTTGACACATCCCCAAAGGCAAGGGAAATGAAAGCAAAAGTGAACTCTTGGGACCTCATCAAGATAAAAAGCTTATGCACTGCAAAGGAAACAATCTAGAAAACTAATAGGCAACCGATGGAATGGGATTAGATAGTTGCAAATGACATATCAGATAAAGGGCTAGTATCCAAAATCTACAAGGAGCTCACCAAACTCCACACCCAAAAAATGAATAATCCACGCTGGTTTAAAAAGAAAGCAACATACACAAGGAAATCTCTGTGTACAGGCTAATAGGCAATATCCATTTGGGCAGAGAGCAGTAGCTTTGTCTTTACTGTCCTTTTTCCTTTATAATGCTGAAAGTCAGCATACAAAGAAACTCGGTCTTTAATCCAATAGGAGGCCTTCTGGCGTTCACAAAAACACTTCAGAGTTCCTGTAAGATTTGGGGAAGAAATTATATTACTTGGGAAGTGAATTGCCCTAATGGTGATAATCACAGGGCTTCCTGAGTACATGGAAATACCTCGTTGATTTTCTTGTACAACATTGGATAAGAGAAAACTTGGCCACTGAAGGCAGAGCAGAATCCAAACAGATTCTCACCCTGCAGTCGCTTACAACTTCTTTGAATTGATCTAAATCTCTTGGCTTTACTTTCAGAGGAAAATTAAATGGCCAAGGCATTAGTTGAGTATACAATTAGAAGTGGGAGAAACTAAATTATAAACAAATTTAGCTCATCTGGTCCACAGGAGATGCACATTACATCTTGGTTGAAGGAAGGCATTTGCTATGAACCCCCAGGATGACCTGTGACAAGTTCTAATTAACAAGTACCTGCTTCTGTTCTCTGTTAACTAGAGATAATACTTCTTGCTCGACTTTAATAGAACAGAATACAGCCTTTTAAAGTGCCTTGGGACACCTTGAGAAAAAGAAATGGAAACGTATAAATTAATATTAATCCTATCATTGCTTAATTGAAAAGAACATTTTCTTATCACAAAAAAAAACCAACTTTGAGTTAGAGAAGTACTTATGGTTATATGACTTCAACTGAAACTAAATGGATTTCAATGGCTAACTGTAAACATTAAAGCGTGTTACTTTGGCCTATGTTTACATTTATAATGTCCAGGTACAATTGTGTGAGTCAGGAAGATGTGAGATTAAGTGGAAGACTTTCCAGTTTCTGTTTGTTCCTTGTGCAATTCAACGCTGTGCATGATTACAGTGTTACTTGCATTTAAGTGCTTTGTTTTCCCCTGGGTTACAAACATCTAAGTGAGGAGGCAGGATAAGAGGATGAAGAGAATTGAAAAGAATTCTCAAAAGGCATTGTAGAGCACATCAACTGAGTAGTGAGTTATAAATGAATCTGAGGAAGAGACATTTAATTTCCTTACACATAAGCTTAAGGCTGAACAGTAGAACTTACCAGGCATAATTTTACTTACCAGGAGCAGCAAGTTTTTAAAACTTCTTTGTGTAGAAGAAAATAACCCAAGCCATTTGGTAATAATTATCTGTTACATTTGTTAAGCGTGTTGCAGTTCATCGTTCCCTATAATTTCTACATAATTCAATTCTACAAATATTTGGTGAGTGCTCACTAGGCTTCAGATTAGTGGTGGGTTTGGGAACATAAAGCCCAAAGAAGTCATAGTCTCAATGGGGTGACAGAGTATGAGATAGACATGTAAGATAAATGAATAGAAGGTAATGTAGCCAATTCTGTAATTGTGGAAAATATAAACCACTGGAGAGCATGGAAGAGTGAGCAATTAATTCTGCCTGAGCTTGCATTTAAATCAACTCAGAATACGTATTTATGTAAGCATTCATTCATTCATTCAAATAGCAAATAATTTTTTGCTTGCCTACACTGTAAAAGATCTTTCACTAGTCAAAGAATGACATGAATGAAGCACAATTATACACTGAAACAAGTTGAATAATAAACAAATCTTATTTAGGTTGTGGTCTTCCTCAGGGATGCCTTTCCTCATCTGGTAAGGGAATAGGAGAATTAGTAGGAGTTAACAACGTAAAGGGGAGAGGGAAAAAATTCCAGACAGAAGGAAGAACATGGATAAAGCTCTGTTGTAGGAGGAATGCAAGTACGAGGGGATGGAAGAGCAAGGAGGAACATGGTATTAGTTTGATAGGGCTGCTGTAATAAAATACCACACACTGGGTGATTTAGAACTCTGGAAACTGTAAGTCTTAGATCACAATGACAGGAGGGTTGGTTCCTTTGAAGGACTATGAGCAAAAATCTGTTCTGATCCTCTCACCTGGTTCCTGGGGGTTGACTGGACATCTTGGGTGTTCTTTAGTTGTGGAAGCATCATGCTAATCTCTGTCTTCATCTTCATGCAGTGTTTTCTCTGTAGGTATGTCTGTATCTAAATCTTTCCTATTTTAGGAAGTCACCAATTTTCTTAAAGTAGGGGCTCACCCTAATTTCATATGGCCTCATCCTAATTTAACTAATCACTATTACAAAAATCTTATTTGAAAACAAAGGAATGTTTTAAAGTATTAGAGGTCAAATCTCCTTCATATGAATTGGGTGAGGGGGCAAGCTGGGCTAACACATTTTTGCCTTTGATTATTTGAGGATTGATAAATCATGTAAGGGAGTTGGTTCTTTATTCTAAAATTTGGAGCAATGTGTGATGGTTAAATTCACATTTCAAATAGGTCTTCCCATTTTTTATGTAGGATTCATTAGAAAAAGGTTGGATATGAGCAGATTCTTTGGAAACTATTGCAGTCCTCTAGGCAAGAAATGATGAACTAGGGTATAGCAGGAAGGAGATTTGAAAGAAGAGAAATTAGTAAATTAGGGTGATGCTTAAGAGGTAAAATCAAGGGCTATGTGATAGATTTGGGTGGAGAGAAGGAGAGAAGGAGAGGGTCAAGGATGATAACTGGATGTCAAGTGGTATCATTTAATGGCACAGGACCATATTTAGGAAGGAAAATCTTTAATTTAGTCTTGACTATGTAGAATACAAAGAACCTAGAGGAGACATTGAGTATGTTGTTGAAGTATCCTATAGTTCAGCAAAGAGATCTGAGGTAAGATATAAATTGAGGAATAATAATTTCTTATATTAATTCATAGATTAAGCCATCATAGGCATACAATATGTTTTTAAATTTTTTTAATGTTTATTTATTTTAGAGAGAGAGAGAGAGAGAAAGGCAGCCTGCAAGTGGAGGAGGGGCAGAGAGAAAGGGGGTGGGATAGGGGATCAGAAGCAGGCTCCAGACTCTAAGCTGTCAGCACTGAGCCTGAAGTGAGGCTAAAACCCACAAGCTGTCAGATTATGACCTGAGCTAAAGTAGGATGCTTAACTAACTGAGCCTCTCAGGCACTCCAGGAATAAAACATCTTAAGGAGAGAGTAATATAAAATGGGGGAAGTTCTGGGGATATGTTTGGACAAACTCTAATTCTAAAGGCCAGTAAGGGAGTGATAACTTACAGATGATGAGTGACCAGAGAAGTAGGAGAAAAGCAACCAAAGGAGTCAAAAGGGAAGGTATTTCAAAAGGGGGGAGTGTTTAACAATACAAAATGTTAATTGAGTCAAATTAAATGAGGGCAGAAGAGGTGCTCATTGGATTCATGTCATGAAAGTCATTGAAGTCTTAGCATGAGATCTCACAACAGTTAGTGCAGTGGGATGAGAAGTAAATGGGAGGGGGGGGGTGTCTGGGTGGCTCAGTTAGTTAAGCATCCAACCTCACCTCAGGTCATGATCTCTCAGTCCATGAGTTTGAGACCTGCATCAGACTCTGCTCTGACAGCTCAGGGCCTAGAAGCTGTTTTGGATTCTGTGTCTATCTCTCTCTGCCCCTCCCCTGCTCATGTTCTGTCTGCCTCTCTCTCTGTCTCTCTGTCTGTCTCTCTCTCTCTCTCTTTCTCTCTCTCTCTCTCTCTCTCCCTGTCTCTCAAAAATAAGTATACATTAATTTTTTAAAAAAGAAGTAAATGGAAAGAGAGGAAATACATAAAACACATACAATTCTTTTGATAATTTGCTTGATTGAAAACGAAGCAAAATGGGCTATCAATGTGGGATGTGTAAAGTCAAATAAAAGATTCTGAAGATAGATTGAGGTTGTTTAAAGGCTGGCTTTTATACAGAACACCAATTGCACAAAATAGTGGAAAAAAATTCAACACTCTTTGGTTTTGGAAAAAGCTGGAGGGATAAGAGACAAGTTAAATACTGAGAGAGAGAGAGAGAGAGAGAGAGAGAGAGAGAGAGAGAGAGAGAGAGAGAGAGAGAGAGAGAGAGAGAGAGAGAGAGAGGATGACACAGAGAGAGAGAGAGAGAGAGAGAGAGTTTAGGTGAGAGGAGCAATAACTTGTACACTGTACCAGTATTAAAGAAAAAGAGAATGTGTTTTAATATGGGTATAATAGTGGGTATCTTCATTTTGAGAATAAAAACAAAATGGTTTTCTAATAACTTCTGCCAACTTTTCCGAAAAATAAAATCCCCTTTTTCCTATGGCCATTAAGGATTCTTAATTATACCTACTTAATTCCATAACAATTCAATCAATTAAAATTTTATAACTTGGGCAGTCTGGTTTGATATTGCAATGTCATATGGTGTTCAATTATGCTTTACCAAAAAATTCAGAATTTGATTTGAATGGCTTGGAATGTAATGGACTAGCAGATATGGTCTGCCCACTCACTCCTTAAATCCTTCAGTCTTCCTTAGACAAGTGATGTTCATGCAAGGAAAGAAACAAATAAACAAGTCCTTGATTCATTTTATCTTTAAGGATACACATAGGTCCAAAGTGAAGATATGGAAAAGATATTCCATCAAAATGGAAACTAAAAGAGAACAGTGGCACCTTTACTTATATCAGACAACATAGAGATTAAGTCAAAAAATGGTAACAAGCAACAAAAGTCATTAACTAACAATGAAGGGATCAATTCATCTAGAAGACATAACAACCATAAATATATAGGTGCCCAATATCTGAGCATCTAAATATATTAAGCAAATATTATCAGATCTGAAGGGAGATGTAGACAATGACACAATAATAGTAGGGGTCTTCAATACCCCACTTTCAACAATGCATAGATCATCCAGACAGAAACTCAATAAGAAAATGTTGGATTTGAATTCAGTTTTAGATCAGATGGACCTAACAGGTACATACAGAACATTCTATATAACAGTTGCAGAAAATACGTTCTTCTCAAGAGCACACGAAACATTCTCCAAAATAGATAATATAGTAGGTCACAAAACAAGTCTTCACAAATTTAAGAAAAATAAAATCATATCAAGTTTATTTTCCTACCACAATAGCATGAAAACTAGAAATCAATAACAGGCAAAAGGCTGGAAAATTCACACATAGGTGGAAATTAAACAAGAACTCCTGATCAACCAGCAGGTTAAATAAATAATTTAAAAATCTTGACACAAGTAAAAATGGAAACACAATATACAAAAATACAACATAGTCTGCATAAGAAATTCTGAGAGAACTTTATAGCAATAAATGTCTGCACTCAGAAAAAAGAAAGACGTCATAAAAACAGCTTAACTTTACAAGTCAAAAAATAAGAAAAAGAAGAATGAAGTTAAAGGAAGAAAAACAATAGAAAAGATCAGCAAAAGTAATATTTTTTTAATTAAAAAAAGTTTAATTATCTTTGAGATCCAGAGTGGGGGGAGGGGCAGAGAGAAGAGGAGACACAGAATCCAAAGCAGGCTTCAGGCTCTGAGCTGTTAGCACAGAGCCCAACACGGAGCTTGAACTCACAAGCTGTGAGATCATGACCTGAACCACAGTTGGAAGCTCAATTGACTGAGTCACCCAGGTGCCCCTATATTTTTAAAAAAGATGAATGGAATTGGCAAAACTTTAAGTTTAAGACTCAAATAAATAAAATCATAAATGGAAGAGGAGACATCACATGTGATGCTAATAAATAAATAAATAAATAAATAAATAAAAATTAAAGATTATAAGACATTACTATAAGCAATTGTATGCCAGCAAATTGAGTAACCTATAAGAAACTGACAAACTCCTGGAAATATACAACCTTCCAAGACTGAATCTGAAGAAATGGAACATTTGTATACAACAATAATGAGTAAAGAAATGAATCGGTAATCAAAAATCTCCCAACAAAGAAAAGCTGAGGACCACATGGTTTCACAAGTAAATTCTACCAAGAATTTAAAAACTAACACCAATCTTTTTCAAATTCTTCCAAAAATTTGAGGAGAAAATGCACCTAAATCAATTTTACAAGGCTAGTATTACTCTGATACCCAAGTCAGATAAGGACACTACAAGAAAATAACTCTACAGACCAATATCCCTGATGAATATAAATTCAAAAACACTTCAACAGAATATTATCAAACCATATTAAACAGCACATTAAAAGGATAATACACCACATTCAGCTGGGATTTATTCCTGGGATTAAAGATGGTTCGATATATGCAAATCAGTAAATGTGATATACCACATTATTAGAATCAAAGATAAATATCTTATGATCATCTCAATAGATGCAAAACAAAGGAAAGCATTTGCCAAAATATAACATCCTTTTGTGATTAAAGTAAAAACACTCAACATATTCAGTATGGAAGGAACATATCTCAACATAATAAAGTCTATGTATGACAAGTCCACATATAAACATCATACTCAGTGGTTACAAGTTCAAAGCTATCCTCCAAAGATCAAGAAAAAGATAAAGATGCCCACTCTCTCCACTTCTAATCAGCATACTACTGGAAGTCCTAACCAGAGCAATTTGGCAAGAGAGAAAAATAAAAGACATCCTAATCAGAAAGGAGAAGTAAAACTCTCTGCTTGCAAATGATATTATCTTATATATAAAAATTCTAAATATTTCACCAAAAACTTATTAGAATGAGTAAAGCATTTAGTAAAGTTGCACGATATAAAAATAACATATAGGAATCAATTGCATTTTGATACAATAACAACAAAATTTATGTAAAAAAAGAAATAAAACAATTTTATTCATAATAGCATTAAAATATTTAGGAATAAATTTAACAAAGATGATGAAATATCATACATTAAAAATGACAAGATTAGTGTTAGCTAATGATATGGTGGTAATCATTTTGCAATATTTAAATGTATCAAATCCATACTTTTTACACCTTAAACTTACATAATGTTATATGTCAATTATAGCCCAAAACTAGGGGAAAAAAAAGTAAAGGACAATCTTTGCCCAAAGAGAGTTGGTTACACTCCAAGTTGGAGGTCTTAACTACTCACTTAGTTTATTCTCTATAGACTCAGGTAGGGCAGGTAGAAAACCCTAGAGTCCAGCTAGTAGAGTGTCAAACCCAAGTAATCTAGAGTTGATATTAGTCCTTTAAGAACCAGAAATCAATTGCTTCTTCCAGCTGATTCTCAGCTGATTGCTACTCATCACTTTGTTCAGTTACTCTAAACTCTTTGCCCCAAATCAGTGAGGTCCCCAGGAAACCTCAACCACACAGTGTAAGCCCCTCCCACACCCTCTGTGCCATGGACACAGCTACATCATGTGTAAATTTCCAGGACTATTAGGAACTTGAAGGAATAGTCTGCAATCTCCTTCTCTGGTCATACATTCCATTTCTTCTTAGTGCTCTTCTCCTCATCTCAATAATACAAGTCAGGCCAGTAAGACTTACAGCTCAGCAGATTAACAGAGTGACAACTGTCAGACTTGTTTCATTATTACAGATAACCATTGACTTTATGAGAAATATTTGCAGCAATCCCCTTCCACTTGAGAAAAAGAGAGAGAGAAAGAGAAAGAGAGAGAGAGAGAGGGAACGCAAGTCAAAAGGCATCCCTCCTGCTTTCCCTGTTCCTCACAAATAGTACTTTACTCAAAAAAATGCTCCTTCCTAGCCTTCTATATTAGGACAGAGGGATTGCAGAGCAGAAACCTTCTAATCAAATTCTTAAGGAGGTGACTGACACCACAATGGCCATTTATCTGAACTGATAATGTGAGGTAGGCAACAGTTGATAAATTCCAAAAAATTGGAAAAGATCTACTTAGCACTTTATCTCACCTGATTATGCAGATAAAAAAAAATTGAGAGTGGAAGCTAGTTGGAATGCAAATTGGACAGAGTAACAGAGGAGAATTTCCAAGAATTAATGGGAATTCACTAGCAGTCAGTGATGATGTATTTGTACAAAGATCAGTCTGCCCTACTGTGTGACAATCTCCAATACTTGGCTCTTCAGATGCAAGCATGGACAAACATATGTTTGGATTCATAACCAGTTCAAAATACAAGACAGGTGCAAAGGAAACTGAGGGGCAAGGTAATCTATGATGTTGACAAATTATACTTGACAAGAAGGGCCATGGAATCCAAATAATTTAGGAGAAAATGTAGAAAGAGAGAATGTTGATGTTGGGGGAGAGAATAGAGGGATCTCATATAATCTCTCAATATAATCTGAATATAAATATAATTTATAATATAATAAATATAATACTGAGATATTAGTGGGTTTTAGAAATTTTTCAGTGGATATCATTTTTAAAAACTAGATAGTAGGATGTTATGGAAAGACAGTAGAAGCTTAAGTCCTTTTTTAAAGTAGGTCAGTTACAGAGTGTGACAAATATTGTGATCTCCATGGGAGCAGATCCTTGAGGTGGAGAGAGGAAAGGGTTTTTGATTTTTAGTAGGTCAAGAATGGAGAAGTCAGAATTTGAATAAATTATGCAGTTTCTAAAGTCTGATGAATAAGGAGGATACAAAAAAGTTAGTAAGACGGCAAGAAGAGCTATGGACATGGAATGACACACGTCAATTTTAACAATAAAGTAAATAAGTTATATGGAAGGGGCAGTGATGATCAGGAAGGACACCTCCACACCTGCAGATTCTAAAGCAAGTGTCAGTTTGAGAAAATATAAAGTTAAGACTGCAAAGAACAAAGTGTCTTCAAGTAGATACCCGAGTTACCTAGTCGGCTAATGTTAAATGGCTATCTTGAAGTTCAAGTCATGTACAGGTAAGGTAAATATAGTTATCTGGTGTCATTACGGATTCTGTCCTGTCACATTCCAACAAAATGACTGAATGTAGACAGTTACTTTCCTCATATTTAAGTCCATTATTTCTCTAATCTGAAGATTAAAAAATCTTAAATGTACTGAAATGATCTCATAGCACCATTAGATGATAATACTTTATAGGTCTGCCATTTCAGACTTATGCACATAAGCCAGTTTTTATTGGGAAAAAATTATCTCACTATTTGATCCTGATTTTTCTGCCTTCTCTGGGAAGAATTGTTGTTTATCACTCTGGTGTCAAATGGACTGAGTTTAAATTTCTTGCTCAGTGCATAGCTATGTGACCTTGAAAAGCTTTTAAATCCTCCATGCCTCATTTTCCTCCTGTGTAAACTGAAAGTAGTAACAATCTTTACCTCACAGGTTGGTTTTAGGTTTAAATGAAAGAATTCATGCAAAGCACTTATCACCCTCTTGACCATAGTAAATGTTCAATAAATATTAGATATTATTATTGTTTGCAAGATTATTACCACTACTACCTTCACCCAATTACCACCATCTCCACTACTATGACCACCATCATCATCACCATTATCACACCCACCATCACTACCACCATCATCATCACCACCTCCACCATTACCACCATCAGTGCTGCTACAACCACCACTATCACTTCCACCATCAGTACCACTACCACCACTACCGTCACCACTATTACTACCACCAACACTATCATCACCATGGCCAACATCAGCATCACCATTAGCACCACCACCACCTCTACCACCATCATCACCATCATCATCACCTCTACACTTACCACCACTACTATCACCACCATCACCACTGTGACTACCACCATCACCACCAACAGCACCACCACCGCTGTTACTACCTTCTGATTATGATCATTGGATGTCTTTTCTTTCCACATATTTAATAGCATCTCTTACTACCAAATTAACTCTTTCAACTTTTATTACTCCTGGCAATTTTTTCCTTCTGTTATTCTGATTATTCTAAGATCTATTAACCTTTGAAGGTATTAGAATATCTGAAGCCCACTTTTATATTTGAAACTATTTATTAGATGCAGTTAACCATACATAATTGAAGCTGGTACAAACACTTACTCTAGCCTCATGATGACCACCTTACCATGACCACATCTGTCTTTCTTTGTTTCTATTTCTACACATACATGTATCCTTATGTCCAAAGGTCAAAATTATACAAATTCCTTAATCATCCCTTTACTTAAATAAAGATGCTAGTGATGAGCTCTTCTAGAGCACTGATCTCTCTATCATCTCAAAGGAAAGCTTTTTTCCTACTTGGGACTCACTTTTTGATTTGAAAACGGGAGCTTCCCAGATGTTGAAGGGCTCCTTTTTATATATGTATGAAAAATTAATAAATGATTAAACCTCATGGTTTGCATTTTCTTAGAAAATAAATTAATAAACTGATCTCTTTTGAAGGCCAAGCATGACCATGAGGAAGATGTAGTCCCATCCTGATAAGAAAACTCTGCCATGCAAAGTCCACATGCTTGGAAAATGGCAAAGAAGAACACTAACCTATGCATGCACACCGAGCCCAGGCTGGACTTTGTGTGTACTCTAAAAAGAGTCACTGCCCCAGTCTGGTGAGTTCCCCAAGTCTTCAGAAGGTCAGGAGTCCAGGTGGCTTCTACAGAGTGCAGACCATTACTAAAATCTCCCCATTTTCAAATGTATAAATTTGTAAACTTTTCAGGAGAACTGACAGCTTGGGTAGCAAATGACCATTCTTTGGGGAAGTCACAGCTTTAACTCCAAAGGAGAGCATTCTGGAATTGTTTTCATACCATGGCTTTTCAGTAAAAATTAGGCTGCAGACACTCTCACTCTGAATTAAAGAGAATGAATTTTACCTGCTTGTCTCAGACCAGCTCCGTGCTCAGATTATCTCAGGGTTCATAAGAGTCCCTTAAATATTCATGAAGGCATAAAGGATCCCAAAGTTAATTTACATACTGTAGGTGGAGAGCAAAGAAGCCTGATTTTCGGGTACATATATATGTGAAAAGCCAACATTAGTCAATTCTCCTCCAGAGGAAGATTCTTCCGCGTACCAGATGGATGACAAAAGGGAAAGTACTTTGTTTCAAAACCTACTTCAACTCCCAAGTCACCTGTCAAACAATCCACACATACTCAAGCACAAGCACAAACACATCAAATTCTGGATGTTAGAGGAGGAAAAAAACAGAGGTCATATGTATGCATGATGCTGCTTCTTCTCACTCATGAGTTCAGAGTAATTTTTTCACCTGCTAACTCAATGTCAGAGTCGGAGAGACCAAATTCAGACTAAACTGCCAGGGGACTAAGCATGTGATGTTTGGCAAAGCAATCATTACAAAGAAACCTTACTTCTAAAGAAAGAAACACGGATGCCCTGAGGAGGATTTGACCTGTAAGTTGTTCTTTGATGGTAAAAAAAAAAAAAAAAAAAAAAAGAAAAAAAAAAAAAGAAGCATGATTCTATAGACTCACTAGAAGTAAAGAATTTACTACGAGCTTTGTTTCCAATCACAACATAGGACAGATTTTGTTGTGATAAATTCCAATGGCCTATGGAAATTAATCTTGACTTTGTCCTTAGCCTGGATATGAGGTAGTCTAGTACAGGGAAACCCAGAAAAAGATCTGGTATCACAGCTCTGGACCAATTACTTACCAATGCTGTGGCTTCAGATGAGTTTGTTCCTAAGACTTTCCAAGTCAGGTTTTCCTGGCTGTAAAGCAAGGAAAATAATGGTAACTCCATCTCAGGGTTGCTCTGGGGATCATTTGAAGGAAGTATACACATGCATGTATGTATGCATGTAAAAATACATATGCATTCCCTCACATATCCATATGCACTCACACACATATACACACCATGTACATGTATATATGCATGAATGTGTGCACACGTATATAAGAACATGCCTTGAAAATTAAGTGCTATCCAATGATAAACTAATTTTAAAATATAATTTAGACTGCTCTTTGTAAGGTATCTATTGTAATGAGAATTTCCTTTTACTAAGTATGGACTAATTAATTATTGTTCATAGGGTGAACAAAATATTTGTGAAATGTGAGGGCTGGAATTATAGTTAATGCCCACAAAATAGAGGTTTTTTTCCTCCTGGATAGAGCCAGCTCACAAGACTGGGAGCATCTCTGGCTTTATGTGTGAGCCAAAAGTGGCTGTCAAGGCTAAATGAGACACTAATTGTGACTTGAGGTTTTTAAGATAACATTCAGTGAAATGAACACACTCAGTTCTTAGTTGGTTCTCATTCCCAACCCACCATCTTTTTACTCACACCTATGTCCTAAAGGAAGGAGCTCTGAGGTAGTAGTAATTGTGAACAATGTGTGTTCAGGACACTTTCCTTCGCACTGCCAAAAACCCATGTACAACTTTTGACTTCCCCAAAACTAAATTCTAATAGTCTACTGTTGACTAGAAACCTTACAGATAACATAAACAGTCAATTAACACAAATTTTGTATGTCACATATATTATATACTATATTATTACAATAAAGTAAGCTATAAAAATATTATATAAAAAACCATGCAGAGAAAATATGTTTAGAGCACTGTACTGCATTTATCCAAAAATTCCATATAAAAGTGGACCCATGTAGTTCAAACCTGTGTTAAGGGTCAACTGTTTAGCCTAGCAGTTAAAGCTTATGCAACATTCAAGAACACAAACTTTGCTATACAAAAAAACTAACTTCATTTTTCTCCCTATAATAACTCAGTTTCTGTTCCCAGACTCCATTTTCCCCAATGAAAGAAATCATCTCATTATTTCTGAGGTTTTTCTCAGCAGTTTTATAAACTCTCTCTCCCTTTCCCGCTCTTGTTTTCTATCTTTGTTCTTAGGACTGATCTAAGTTCTAACAATCTTATATAGCCTCATGGCATGGGAATGGGGTGAGGTAAGGCAAACATTATCTTGATATTCTCTGCCTTGTCTTTGTTTATTGGCCTCTGTTTCATCTCACTTTATTTCTCTGTCTTTTTTTACTCAGAGTTGGGGGACTCAGAGCCCACCAGACTCATGTTCCTTTAGCAAGATTTTCAAGGTTGAAATTTCCTAAGGCTCAAGATGAGGGCCTCTGTCTTCCTACTCTGTGTTCCCTCATTCTTACTTCCTACTGTAGCCATGGCCCTAAATATGACCTATAGGCAACTTGTTGGAGAAAGTATATACTTTCTGCCTCTAATTAATTTTTCATTCATCCTTTTTAAAAATGTTTATTTATCTATTTTGAGAGAGAAAGAGCAAGTGTGTAAGTGAGGGAAGGGCAGAGAGAGAGGAAGAGAGAGAATCCTAAGCAGGCTCCACACTATGCAGAGCCCAACCTGGGACTCCATCTCACAACCTGAACTAAAATTAGAGTTGATTGTTTAACCAACTGAACCACCCAGGCACCCAGACTCATTCATCTTTCATTTGGTCAACAACTGGCACGCACTGTGCTCAAGGTTACACCTTTGAGTAATACAGAGGTGGTCTGACCACAGAGCTTCTATGAGGATCTACATCAACATCATACTTTTCCTGCTGTCATAATCATCATTATCACTCTTACTTATTAAGCTTTTAGTGTAGACCAAATTTCCTTGAAATAGTTAACATATATTAATTTATTTCATCTTCAGGGCAACTTAGTAGGTTAAGGGTACTATTATGTGTACTTTACACGAGGCACAGTGAAACTATATAACTTAATCCAGATTACACAGCTACTTAGTATCACAGTCAAAATCCAAACCTAGACACTTTTGCTTTATAGCCCATTATTTTTTTTAATTTTTAAATGTTTTGTTTATTTTTGAGAGAGAGAGAGAATGTGAGTGAGTGACAGACAGAGAGAGGGACACACAGAATCTGAAGCAGGCTCCATGTTCTGAGTTGTCAGCACAGAGCCTGATGCAGGGCTCAAACTCATGAGCCATGAGAACATGACCTGAGTCTAAGTCAGACGCTTAGCCAACTGAGCCACCCAGGCGCCACATACAGCCTATGATTTAAATCATCCTATGATATTGTCTCCCTTTGGATATGTTACCTGAATATTTGTTTCTTTGATATCTAACTAAGAAGGTGCTGTTGATGTTCATTATTGATAGTTATTAGGCAGCTAAAATCCTCTGAGACAGGTCATTGTTATTGTGACCATGGTCATTATTTCTCTCAATGAGCATCTTTTGCACTCTTACTATATGTTCAGTCTTGCTCTCAACCCTGAGGAATTCTGCAGCAAATAAGATCTGAAAAATTTCCCCCCCTCAAGGGTAGTACTAATCTGGAGAGTAAATCTATTGTAAGAAGAATACAGAGAATTTAGGGGATGGTAGTTACCTGTTCTTTTTTACCTCAGACTTTCTATTTGGGCTCACATCTGTAGCAATTTCCTATTTTTAAGATTCTAATGTTATTGCAATGTCTAATGCATAAGTCCCACACTAATTATTCTGAAGGGTAAATGAAAACTGCCAAATACATGTATGCATGTGTGCCTTGGAGGTTATGACATATGACATTTACAATGTTGCTAGGGGTTGATTTTAAGCTCCCTGGTCTGAGCAGTTAGGATATTCATAGTATGTATAATTAATGACCTATCTCTAGAATGTATAAATAACTCCTAAAAATAAAAAGATAGACATCCAGTAGCAATGGCCAAAAATTTAAACAAATACTTCATAAAATTTATAAAGGAATCAGACTGTATTGATCATTAGGAAAATGTAAATTAAAACCACAATGGTATATTAATGTGTATGCATCAGAATGACTAATATTACAACGACTGACAATACCAAGTACTGGTGAGGGTGTGGAGCAACTGGACCTCTCTGACATTGCTGTTGGGAGTCCAGATTGGTACAGACATATTGGAAAATTATTTAGCACTATTAACTCCAGAATATGGTGTTATTTCTCCTAGCTTATTCCCAAGCATAGATATATACATGCCCCAAAAGACATTTACAAAGATATATCTTCCTGGCTGCTCTATTTGTTTTAGCCTCAAATTAAAAGCAACTCAAATGTGAATAGTCAAATGAAGATATGAATTGGGATATATTTATCCAGTGGAATATTATAAAAGACTGAAACTGACAAATTACACATAACATGGATGAGTCCCAAATATAATGTTGGGCAAAAGAAACCAGACACTGAAGAATTTATAGCAAGCGATTCTGTTTAAATAGAATGCAAGTAGAAGGCAGGATAGTGTTTGGAGAGTAGCGATTGGGAGGGGTCAGGAGAGAGCCTTGTGTGTACAGGTAATGTTCAATTTCTTCAAACGGTAATATTAATGCATTTGTGTTTACTATGTGAATATTTATCATGCTGCACACTTAAAATGTGCTCATTTTTAATATGTATCTTATATTTCAATAAAAACTTTTCTTAAAAATGTTTAGGATATTTATCACCTTCCATCTGCAGTTTCTTTCTCTGTTTTCCAAGGTTTCACATGAAATTCTACTCTGTCAACAAATTGAGAACTCTTCCAAGGCAGAATTCTTGCTTTTTCAACTTTGTAAACAACCTTTAAATAGTTTTGGACCAAGGGTGCCTGGATGGCTCAGTCAGTTGAGCATCTAACTCTTGATTTTGAAACATGAAACATGAAACAAAGGTTGTGAGATTGAGCCCTGCACAGTTGCTATGTGCTGAGCATGGGGACTGCTTCTGATTCTCTCTGTCTCCCTCTGCCCTTCTGGTGCTATTTCTCTCTCACTCTAAAATAACATTAAAAAAATTGTTGTGGGTGCCTGGGTGGCTCAGTTGGTTAAATGTCCAGCTTCTCTTCAGGTTATGATCCCATGGTTCGTGGGTTCGAGCCCTGCGTCAGGCTCTGTGCTGACAGTTGGCCTGGAGCTTGCTTTGGATTCTCTCTGACCCTCCCCTCCTGGCACTGTTTCTCTCTGTCTCTCAAAAATAAATTAAAAAAAAACATTAAAAAATTGTTGTACCTATAGACAATTAAAAGAATTGTCAAGGAAATTCTTGGTTTTATATGTCATTGTGCAGCTCATTGCCAGTAGACAGCAAATGCTTGATGTGTAAATGAAGACATGAATTAATGTTTTCTAAATTACATAAATAAGTTATTCTCAGTATCTATACTAGTACGCAATTTATCTGAGCATGGAAATTCATATTTACTGAAAATGGTCTCCCAATGAGCATGATGTCCCACTTACGGTTCTCTCCATTTTATGAGTAGCTGGACAATTACTGAGTCATTGCAGAAGTCAGTTACCCAATAAAGAATGTTTTGTTTACTTTAAATATGTGAAAAATGATTCTATTCCTCAGGGGATTATTAATTACTAGTTCACTAATGACTATGGAACTGTTTTTTTTTTTTTAAAGAAGTCTAGGCAGTTGTTTGAATGAATTCTTATTTAAGTGAGTAATTAGTTGGATCAAAATAATTGACTAAATTAAGAAATTCTGTAATAGACATTATTTTGGTGTCAGTTTGGTTCTGCTACTAGTGATGTGTAACAAATTCATTGTGTGATTAGTAATAAATCTGTCATTCCTGAAGGGATCTTTTTTAAAACAAAAAAAAAGAAACAAACAATAAAGGAAGTCAATCGTGGGGCTTGTGGATAACCCAAGTATTCCCCACGTATAAGCTATTAAATATTTTGCATTTTATTCTTAAAATAAAAATTTAAATTTGAGTTTACTGGCAAAATTCAAAATAGAAGTGTCACAAAAAGCTTTTTAACATGAAAAAGCTCTTGTTGGGAAGGCATAGGTATTTTTTGAGCTATGTTGGTGTCATTGACCAGGGTGGGTGAGGGCCCCTTCCATGCATAAGCCTCTCCACACAAACTTCTATGAAGTTCATACCTTCAAGTTCATTTGAAAAGATACTTCCTCTGTTACTCTGCTAACCTTCACCCCCTCAATTAAGTAGTTAGCAACTCTGTAAATTAGGTTTTTTAACGGATTGTGCAAATCCTAAATCACTTTTGTTATTATAATGTAGGTGTTCACTGGTAATTGTTTTTGTAATCTAAGAAATCAGCCTAGCTATTAAAAGTGAATCAACAACGCATGAATGAGCTGATACTTAGCAGATTCATATCCAATTGGGTCTTTGCTTAAAGTCTTTTTTTCTGTTTCGTGATGGATATGGTTTTCCTAATGATGAAACAGATCACCCCTAAGCAATGCTAATTCTACCATCACACTTGCTCTGGATGATCCTTAATCATTAGTTTGAAGGCCGACCTAAAACAAGTCCAGCGAAGGATTTTTAACTGGCCCCAGCTCCTGGATCGGAAAAGTTACTACTGTGCACTCAAGGGCTACGTAGAATGTTATATGAGACTGATGCTCATTAACTGCCATGATATAAGGCTCCATAGCAGGAGTAACCGCCGTTTCTACACAGGGAGATGTGACTCTCGGTGGTAGCGCTTCTGACATTGGAACACATGTTCTAACTGGGGATGACTTTAACTGCCTGAGCTAGAAAGAGGTCGTGTATAATACCAGGTTTTATATTAAACAAAAATAAATTTTCTCTAACGCGAGTTTTCAGACAGGTTGTCCTAATATATTAACTTCTGTCTGTGTTTTGAATAGTCAATTTCACGGTGAAATGAGTTCTTAATAATATATTTACCACCTGGGAGAAATCTCCCAGCCATCTGGAAAGGAGAGGGGATTTAGTGCCTCCAAACGGAGATTGGATTTTTTTTTCACAGTTATTTATTTATTTTTACATCAGGTAGTGGGAAGGATGACCTGGTTCCAGGACTGCTGCTGCAGTGGGCGGGGCATGGGCTGCACTGGACTGTGAGCATGCTCAGTGACCACTGATCCAGGAAGGCGGGCTCTGTCATCCGTGTCTGCAAACTAGAGGGTTAGAATGTAGGAGATACTGAAGGAGCATCCCATATTATATTAAGCACTGAGGGAAATATAGAAATAGTAAAATGTAGTGTCTGGCCTTGTTTGAATTCTGCATTTTTATGGGGGCAGCAGAAGGTAAATGATCAGAGTAATGGCTTTATACGGAAAAACGCTGGATTCAAACCCTGACTCTTTGATTTATTAGTTGTGTTACAAATTAGGAATCACTCTGAACTTCATTTTCTGCATATTTAAAATTGAAATAATTATATCTACATTTCAATGTTGTGAGGATTGGAGCTAGTGTAGAGAATGTACTTTGTTCTGTGACGGGGACAATGGTCAATAGGAAAGTGGTCAATATGAAAATACTTAACATGTGAAAGAAAGTTAAAAACATATGATTGTGTGAGTGTGTATCTACATGTGTGTGTATACATACATTAACTCAATACAAACTATACACTCACACAGGTTCAATAGAACATACTGAAACTGGATGGATAGAAAAGAGGGGCTTGAGTTTTGAAAAGAGTTTTCCAGGGGCACCTGGGTGGCTCGGTAGGTTAAGCCACCGACTCTGGCTCAAGCCAAGATCTCATGGTTCTTAAATTCGACCCCTGCCTTGAGCTTTGTGCTAACAGCTCAGAACCTGGAGCCTGCTACACATTCTGTGTCTCCCTCTCTCTTTTCCCCTCTCCCACTTGTACTCTGCCTCTCTCTCAAAAATAAATAATAAAACATTAAAAAAATGAAGAGTTTTCCAGGGGGCACCTAAGTATCTCAGTTGGTTAAGCGTCAGACTTCGATGTCAGCTCAAGTGGTGACCTCAAAGCTGGTGAGTTCTAGCCCCACCTCGATTTTTCTGCTGTCAGCATGGAGTACACCTCAGAACCTATGTCCCCTCTCCATCTGCCCCTCCCTTGGTGTCTCTCTCTCTCTCTTTCTCCCTCTCTCTCTCTTTCAAAAATAAAAATTAGCATTAAACAAGAGTTTTCCAGAATTTAAAAAAATCCATTATTCAATCATTCAACAATATCTAGTGAAAACCTATTTTGTACCAAGCAAGCACTCTTCCATGTGCTTTCTATAGCAAGAATGAAACAATATTTCTGCCCTCTGTGGCTTTAGATTCTCAAGGTGAAGAGTAGACAGACAACAAATGATAAAGTTAGTAAGTAAGGAAACTATATTGTATGTGCTAAGCTAATAAGTACTGACATAGAAAAAGAACAAAAGGGTTAAAGATTGGGAGTTTCAGGGCTGGGGCAGTTTGCAGTTTTAACAGTGTATTCAGGGTAGGCATCATTATTAAATGACATTAGAGCAAATATTTGAAGGGTATGAGGAAATGAATCATGTGGACATCAGGGGAAAGAATGCCCAGGCAAAGAAACATTCAGTGCAAAAGCCCTAAGGAGCATGCTGAGCATGCTCAGTGCATAGGAAGATAGTCAGTGGCTAAGGCTAAGTGAGCCCAGGGATATTGGAGCAGTGAAGGTAATAAAGATAACAGGAAGCTAGAAAAGAACAGATTTGTAGGTCATTGAAAGGACGCAGGCTTTTACCATGAGAAAAATTGACAGCCACTATATGGTTTTGTACAGAACTTACATTTTAAAAATATCATGGGGCACCTGGGTGCCTCAGTCAGTTAAGTGTCAGACTTTGACTTTGAGTTAGGTCATGACCTCACAGTTTGCTGGTTAGAGCGGGGTCTGCATTGTATCTCCCTCAATCTCTCTGCCCTTCCTGGCTTGTGTTCTCATTCTCTTTCAAAAATACATGAACAAAATTTTTTTAAAAATCGGACTTTTTGTCTGCTATGTTGAGGCTGGATTTGGATGGACATGGGCAAATGTAGGTGTGGGGAGAACAGTATGGAGACTATTAGAGTAATCCAAAATAGAGATAGTGATTGCCCAGGCTAATGTGGTAGCACTGAAGCCTTTGAGAAATGATTTATTTTTGGGTACACTTCCAAGGTAAATAAACAAGATTTCCTGATGGACTGAATTTAGAGTGTGAGACAAAGTGAGGAGACATCTGTGACTGGAAAGCATTTGGCCAGGACAGTTGGAAGGATGGTTTGCCATTAGTTAAGATGGTGAAGGCTGTGAGTGCATTGTATTTGGGAAGTCAGGTCAGGAGTTCCACTCTGAAGACTCTGAGTTAGGTGGAGTTGACCAGTAGTCAACTGCATATTAACTTCTTTACTTCAGATTTACACCAGAGATATGAATTTGGAAGGTTTTGGCATGTAGATGTTATCTAAGGCCATGAGACCAAGTGATATCCCCAAGGAAGTAAGTGAGCATAGAGAAAAGAGCTAAGGATTGAGCCCTTGAGTCTTCCAATATTATGTAGTCGGGGAGGACATGAGGACACAGAAAAAAAGACTGTAAAAGAACTGGAGAAAAACCAGGAAAGTGGACACAATGTGAGAAGGTCTATCCATGAAGTGTTTATCAACTGATTCCATGATTGGTCAAGCTAGATCATGCCTGAGAAGCAAGTGACATCAGATTTGGACGGGGAGCTCAACAGAAACCTTGAGAATGCTATCTGATGATTAGTGAAAGCAAAAGACTGAGTGAAGAGATTTTAAGAGCGAGTAAGAAGAAATGAATAGGAAACAATGAAATAGACAACTATTTTTGAGATTTTTCATATAGAGGGGAGCCAAGAAATAATAAGAGAAATAAGGTCAAATAAAAGGCTTTTTAAAAATGGAATACACAACAGTGTGTTTCTATGCTGATGGGAATGCTCCACAAAAGGCAGATGATGATCTGTAGAAGAGAGTGTGAGGTACAGATGAATTTCATCTTTGGGTCCATTAAATGGAGTGGGATCCATCTGGGTGGGTACTGCTGGAGGGGTAGTGAATCTACAGAAGTGCTCTTCTGGATGGTTTTAATTTTCTTAGTGAAGTAAGAAGTGAAGACATGAGACGAGTCTGAGGATATGAAGGAAGTGTTAGATGTTGAAGAAGAGAGAAAAAGGTGTGAAATGAGCATCTTGGGGGAGTAGGGTGATAAATGAACCAGTAAAATTGTATGGTTGTCCAGTAATCTGAGGCCCTCTTGAGTCTTTTGATGATTAATTTAAACTGAGATCATTCAATTTATACTCAGTTAAATAAGTTAAATACAGGTTTTTGAGACACTTCCTAGGTTGTAGACTACTTTTGTCTCTGGAGATAAAAAAAAAAAAATGAATAGGATGTAGTCCCTCCCCTTAAAGAATTCATAGTCCTGCAGCAAGAGACACTGAAATAGGAAATCAATAACTAACAAATTGTAATAATTCTATAAGTGAGTTCTATTCATTGTTTGGGGGAATTTCTGCCAAGTGCTATTGCCAAATATAGTGAAACAGAATATTAGTGGGGTATTTCACATCAGAATCAGAATGTAGTTGTCCATAGTTACCTTCTATTTACTCAATAAACATTTATTAAGTGCCCGTCACTGTGGTAGGTGTTAATGCTACAATGGTAGATGAGATAACTTCTACACTCAAGAGCTCATCAGCTACTGCAGGGATTTCTGACACTAGACTCACATTAGAATGACATAGGTGCTTTTAACAGTCCAGACAACCAGGCCAAACCCCACACCAATAAGTCAACATTTTTAGAGTTCCCCAGCATTTGTAATATGCAGTCAAAGTAGAAAACTTGTTGACTTAGAGGGACAAGCAGATGAGAAAACAGAAAATGCAAATATAGGTATCATAAATGCTGGAAGATAGAAAAGCACAAAATGCTAAGGGAGCTCAACTGAACATTGGTCACCTCAGGCAGAGGGAGCAATGAGGAGCGTCCAGAGGAAGAGCCACCTGGAAGGAAGAAAGAATGAAAGGGAGTCTGTGTGGGAAAAAGATGAGGGAAGTATATTGCAGCTGAAGGAGTAGAACAGGCAAAGACCTGGGAAATGACTGAATGTACCCCATTCAGAAATCTATGAGTTGTTGGGGCATCTGGGTGGCTCAGTATGTTAAGTGCCCCACTCATGATTTTGGTTCACGTCAAATTCTCAAGGTTAGTGAGTTCAAGCCCATATCAGGCTCTGTGCTGCCAGTGCAGAGACTGCTTGGGATTCTCTTTCTCTCCCTCTCTCTCTGCTCCTCCCATGCTTCTGCTATCTCTCTCTTTCTTTCAAAATTAAGAAATAAACATTATTTTTTTAAAAAACTAAAAAGAAAGAAAGAAATCTGTTCAGTAAGTCCAGAGAAGGGTCATGTTGTCAGAGAAAAGTAGCAGGAGATGCTAAGTGACCAGTCCACAGGGGGCACACTGGATAGGGCAAACTCCATTTGTTCCCACAGTTTTGTTGAATCCCCATTCAGAGATGGCCAGAGAAGCATGTTGGTGATACAAAATGAGATTAATTCAATCTGCTGAGCAAGAGAGAGCAAAACTTTGAGATAATCTCAGAAAAGTAAGAAGTGAGAGAAGAACTCTTCACAAGGCTCCTGGGGCTGGGGTTAGCCATTTAGTGGTTTCAGGGCAGAAGTTAGTGAGCAGGTACTGAGCAGGGATTTGGTCAGATTTTGTAAACCAGGTGAGCTGCTGGAACAGGCTAGTGGGCTTTTCTTTGGAGCAAGTAACTCCATGGAAAGTCTTCTTAAATTGGTTTGGTCTACCATGTGTTCCTATTTTGGAACATAAGGATCAGTATAAGCTGGTATTAAAAAATTGAGTTTAGATTGTTTATGGCACATGTCATGGTTTGGTAGAGTTTGTTTTGTAATTTTTGTAAAATTTTACAAGCTGTGGTTTCCATTCCATTTCTCACAATTAACTGTAGTAAGAAAATGTAGCATGGTGGGGCACCTGAGTGGCTCAGTCAGTTAAGCATCTGACTCTTGATTTCAGCTAGGTCATGATCTCACAGTTCATGAGTTCGAGTCCCATCCTGGGCTCTTTGCTGATAGTGTGGAGCCTGCTTGGGATTTTCTTTCTGCTCCTTTCTCTCTCTCTCTCAAAAATATATAAATAAACTTAAAAAAAAGAAAAAAGCATTGCATGGTAGGTAGAACACTGAGAATCAGGAGTCTGCCCTACCATAGGGTCCACAAGTCTGCCACCACCTGGAGGTTACCTAACGATGAACACCATCAACTGAGCATGTTCATCCAGAGGGAGAAAAAACTCACAGGGAACTAATGTTCTTTTTTTTTTAGACGTTGTAAAAGGAGGACATTAATTGAATATATCAACCATTGAGTGAGAAAATTTGCATACATTTTTATGCAAATACTATTGAAATTATCAACATTTATAATATGTATATTCTAAATATAGAGAAAAAATATGAATAGTAAAACACAAAATCATCTAAGTACACATCTTTCTTACATCGTAACATTTCATTTAAAAAATTTATTGTTGAGAGAGAGAAAGAGAGAATGGGGGTGGGGGGGACAGGCAGAGAGAAACAGAGGATCTGAAATAGGCTCTGTGCTGACAGCAGAGAGCCTGATGCTGATGTGGGGCTGGAACTCAGGAACCATGAGATCATGACCTGAGTCAGCTGAAGTAGGCTGCTTAACCAAATGAGCCACCAAGATGCCCCTCACATCTTAACAGTTTTACCAACTTTACTTCAGACTTCTTTGTTAGAGAAATAAAACATTACAGTCAAACTGAATCCCCTGTTTATTCTACTTCATTTCTTTTCCTCATTCTTTTCCCTCCCCAAAACTGTCCATAATTATTAATTTGGTGGGATATTTTTTCCTAATAGTAATGCAATTATGTGTGTAAATAAAATATAACGCTGTCCTCCATGATCATGAACTGTTATAAATAATTTCTATCTGGTTATATCCTTTTAGTTGCTTTCCTTGCTTTTGTGACTTTATGTTTCTTAGATATGATTTCTTCCTGTTGACTATATATATATATATATATATATGCATATATATTGAATTGTATATATACAACATATTAAATATGGATATATATGGCATATTGGTAATCACAGATATATATTACATTCACTTTAATTACAGTATAGTGTCCCATTTTTTTAAATATACCACTGTTTGGGCTTTCTATTGTTGCAAGCAAATGAGTTTTTGCCAATTATCACAAACAATGCTGCAATAAACGTTTTTGTACATGGCTCCTCGTATACATGTGAGAGAATTCCTGGGTGTGGTATAAGAGCACCATCTTCAAAATTCCTAGATATTGCCAAATTGCTCGATAAAATGGTTTTACCAGATTACAATCTCACTGGGGCAATGAGATGAGGCAATTTGCTTTGTGTATATTAATATCTTATCTTTGTTTTAATTTGTATTTTCCTGATTCCTAGTGTGGTTGAACATCTTTTAAAATATGTGTTGGTCATTTGGTTTTTCTTTTACTGAACTGCCCATGTTTTCTATTGTTTTTTTTTCTTTCTTCCTTAGTAGGTTTTCAATTTTTTATACTTTGAATCTTAATTCTTATAGAGTTCTATACATTGCAATTGCCAAATTTTCCTCTGGAGTTGTGACTTGAATCTTCACTTTATGATTTTGAGGAAGTGGGGGAGAGGAGGTGTTTTTTGTTTGTTTGTTTGTTTTTTAATTAAATAAAATCATATTTTTTCTTTGTGTGTGTATATGTGTGTTTGCATAAAAAATACTTTTCTACCAGAAGCGCAGGAAAATACTCTCATACTTATATTCTAAAAGTAACATCTTTGCTTTTCAAATTAAGCTCTTTTATCTGCCTGTGGTTAATTTTTGTGTATGGTTGAGAATGAGAAAGGGGTCGAAGCAAAATGTTTGGATTCTTCTAGAACCTGCAATGCTATCTTTCCTAAATCCAGTTTCTATGTATAATGTGGTCTGATTGGGGAGAAGGGGACATGGATAATCTGCTCTACTTGTACACTTGTCTATTCTTGGGCCCACACCAGAATGTCTTAATTTCAGTGGCTCTGAAATATATCTTGCTATCTGGTACAATGAGTCTTTTCATCTTTCTTTTCATCTTGGTCATTCCTGACTCTTTGTTCATCTTCCTAAAATTAACGTCTAGTACCATGCAAACTTCTCCTGGGATTTTAACCAGAGTTGTATTAAATTAGATTTATAGAATAACTTGGTATGAATTATCATATTTACGGTGCTGAATATTTTCCACCCATGAACATGCAAAGTGTTCATTTAGGTCCCATGTGTTTGGTTTTCAATAAAATCTTATGATTTTTGCTGTAGGTTCTTTTGTGCTTTATACAGCCATTCCCACAAATTCTATTTTTGTTGCTATTATAAATAGTGCATCCACTAATTAATTATTTTGTATGCAGCTTGTACTTAAAAATTTACTTCATATTTCTATATTGATCTAATATTCAGCAACTTTTCTAAACTGATATATTAATTCTAAGTAATCTTTTGATTTACTTTTCTACAGAGATAATCCTGTCATTAGAAATCATTACAAAGCAGTTTTTTTTCTTTTCTATTTCTTATTATCTTTATATCTTTGCGTTGTCTCTCTGTGATAACTCTGACCTCCAATTTTTGCTATTGAACTGAAGCCATGGGAATGAGTGTCCTTGCTTTGGACCTGACCTTATAGTAATTGCTTCTAGTAGTTTCACTATTAAATATGATGTTTGCTATACATTTTTAGTAAATTTACTTTTTCAAGTTAAGGAGGTTCCTTATATGCATAATTTCCTCTGACTTTCTATCATGAATGTATTACATTTTTATTTTTTTAAGTTTATTACTTAGAGAGAGAGAGAGAGAGAGAGAGAGAGTGCTAGCGAGCAGGGGAGGAAGGCAGAGAGAGAGAATCCCAAGCAGGCCGTGCACTGTCAGTGCAGAATCCAATGCAGGACTCCAAACTCACAAACTGTGAGATCATGACCTGTACCAAAATCAAGAGCTAGGACAATCAAGAGTTGGGATAATTAAGCCACTGAGTCACCCAGGCACCCTCACATTTTATTTAATAGTTGCCCTTCAGTTATTGAAATAATAATGGGAGTTTTTTCCCTTCAAAGTTGACGAACTATTTCAGAAGCTCAGTGAAAAATCTAGTAGTTGTAACCCAAAACCTGGTTCAAGGAGAACACCTGACATAAAAATTAATGGAGATTATGGGGTATGTGGGTGCCTAGATTGGTTAAGCACAGGTCATGATCTCACAGTTCGTGGGTCTGCGGCCTACACTGGGCTCTGTGCTGACATCTCAGAGCCTGGGGCCTGCTTCAGATTCTGTGTTTCCCTCTCTCTCTGCCCTTACCCCACGTATGCTCTGTCTCTGTCTCTCAAAAAAATGAATAAGTGTTAAAAAATAAAAAAATAATAATAGAGATTGACAGGATGGTACTCTAGAATGGAAGTGGGGACACGTTGCCAACAAAAATGGAAATCTACTCCTTCAAAACCAGTAGGCCTACATCATTGCTTCCTAAAAGTAATCTACAGACTAGCAGCAGCAGCATCACCAGGGATCTTGTTAGAAATGAAGAGCATCAGACCCAACACACCCCCGCTAAATCAGAATCTGCATTTAACAAGATCCCCAGATGCATGTATGCCCATTAAAGCTTAAGAAGTCTTGTTAGACATCATCCCTCCAACATCAGAGGCAAATTCATTCATGTGACCTAGTACATTAATACATTTTCTAAAATTACTCAAATTTGCATTCCTAGGATAAAACAACTTGGTCATTTTTAAAAAAGACATCTCTAGATTTTATATCGCTTTAGATGAGAGCAAACTATAATTTTCCTTTTCTGACACGATGCGCTTCTGGTTTTGGTATCAAGACAATTCTAGCTCAGCAAGTAATCTGGAAACTATTTCCTCACTTTATCCTCTCTGAAATAGTCTGTTTAACTTTTGAGTTATCTGTATATTGCATTTTTGTTAGAATTTATCTGTAAATCTGTTTTTTAACTTCTGATAATGTTTAAACATCACATCTTATTTGCTTTCCAAGTTTTTAATCAGTTCCTTGTTATTTTTTTTCAAATTTACTAGTAAATGTTGTTCTCATTAATTGAAACATTCTCCATAATTTATCATATACTGTTTTTTTGTATTCCTAGTATTGCATACTTGTGCATTTTCTCTAGGCTTTTTTTTCTCCTTAACCTACATTTACAGAGGCTTAAGAGTTCTTGGGTTGTTTTGGGTTTTTTGTTCTTGGGGGCACTTGGGTGGCTCCGTTGGTATAGCATGTGGCTTATGATCCCATAGTCTTGAGTTCAAGCCACATGTTGGATGTGGAGTGTACTTTAAATAAAAAAGAGTTTTATTGTTTTTTTTTCAGAGAATCACTTCTCAACTCTATCTATCCAACAAGATTTGTATTTGGTTTCCACTTCAATAGTTTCTCCCCTTACTTTTAACATTTTCTTTATTCTACATATTTTGAGTTTATTCTATTGCTATTTTCTAACTATGCTGGGTAGAGGAAAAGCTCACTAGTTTTCAAACTTTTTTTAAATTTTAAGTCTCCTAATAGAATCCCACTATTATAGCTATACTTTATACACTTTGACACTTAATATTAAAAATAATTTTTGTTAAAAATTGATTAAATACTTTTGAATTTTTATTTTATTTCTTACTTGATTTATTTTATTTCTTATTTTATCTATGAGTTAAAAGCTTATATAGTTACGTTTATATTTCTATTTATCTGTCTATATAAGTTCTGACTTACTCTATAGTTCAAATAGTAATCTGTGGTAAATATTCCACGTGTATTTGAAAAGAATGTGTATTCTCTAATTTTACTCTAATTTGTTAGCTGTATTTTTCTATAAACATCCAGCCAGGGATAGCTGGGTGGATCAGTCGGTTAAGTATCTGACTCTTGATTTAAGTTCAGATCATGATCTCATGGTTCCTGAGTTTGAGCCCCACATCAGGCACTGCACTGGCAGTGCAGAGCCTGCTTGGGATTCTTTCTCTCTTTCTACTTCTGCCCCTCACCCATTTGTGTTTTCTCTCTCTCTCTTTCTCTCTCTTTCAAAATAAATAAATAAACATTAAAAAAAATAAAAACATCCAGTCTGGTGAACCATTGGAGAGCCTCTGGAGAGACTACCCATATGATACTATGGCTCAGCTGAGGAAGAAGTAGCGTTCAGGCATGGGAGAAGGCCCAAGTCACTAATTTAGGCCTGCATGACAAAAACCTAGTTATTCTGGGGGGAACATAGAAAATGAGGTTAGGATGGACAAGGCATTGGGCTAGAGTTGGGACAACCAGGAATTAGACAATTGAGCAAAACCTACACTGAAAAAGGGCCAGGGACTCAGGACTAAGAGTCTGGTATTAAAGCAGCAAAGTAAGGGGTACCTGGGTGGTTCAGTCAGTTGAGCATCCCACTTGGGCTCAGATTATGATCTCCCTGGTCCCAAGTTCAAGCCCTACCTTGGATTCTGTGCTGACAGCTCAGAGCCTGCTTCAGATTCTGTCTCTCTCTCTCCTCTCTCTCTCTCTCTCTCTCTCTCTCTCTCTCTGCCCCTCTTCTGCTTGTGATGTTTCCTTCTCTATCTCACTCTAATTAAATAAACATAAAAACAAATTGAAAAGGAGCCAAGTAAGAACTTGGTCATAGCATGATGGTTAAGGTTTCTAGTTTTGTGACCACATGTCTAATTTCTTTTGCTTTTAAGTTTATTTATTGATTTGAGAGAGAGAGAGGGAGAGAGAGAGAGAGAGAGAGAGAGAGAGAGAGAGAGAGAGAGAGAGAGAGAGAGAGAGAGAGAGAGAGTACAAGCCAGTGGGGGAGGGGCAGGGACAGAGAATCCCAAGCAGGCTCCCTACAGTCAGCACAGAGCCCAACATGGAGGCTTGTACATGAACTGTGTGAGACATCATGACCTGAGCCACCCAGGCACCTCATGAGTCTAATTTCAAATCTTCATCTTGCAGGGAACCAAGGCACACGACTAAAGTGTTCTAACCTTGCCTTTCTCTTCCATAAAACAGAAATAATAATAATGTTTGTCATATTGAATTCTTGTGAAATTAAATAATAAAGTATTTGGTCTCTGAAATCTAGATGAGAAATAGTTCAGGAATAGCATTCTGCACATTTCTGCTGGGCAAGCACAGGACTTGCTCTCAGAACTTAGGCTGTTTGTAAATTTGCAAAAAGGAGTCAGGAAGGTCTGGCTCATTTTAGGGCTGCCCCTTCTGAAATGGAGTCATTGTGTTTGCTTCCGAGGTATTTGAGTTCCAGCAACATTCTATCCTTTTTCTCCCTCTTGTGGCAGTAACACTGGGTTGGACATCAGTCAAGAGTTGAACAACCATTTCTTAGCTTGTTAACAGACTCTCTTGTCCTACTTAAGAGGTGGGCACTAGGAAAATGCCTGGGATCAAACACCAAGATGAGGGTGGGGGGGTCATGTTAAGGGGAAAGACATGGATTTAAGGAAATATCATTGCTTCAGTTCCAACCCTCTATACCAGCCCTCACTACCAGCCTGAGGCAAAGGCATGCATGCCTCTGTTGTAACTGTTTTTCAGTCCAGTTGTTGAGATTTTGGGGGGGAGGGGGTGTGAGTGAGTGAAAGGCAGAAAGGGAGGGAGAGAGAGAGGGAATAACATGCTGATAGTGCAGAGCCCAAAGTGGGGTTCAAGCTTATCCTATTTGAGCTCCAACTCAGGAACCATGAGAACAGGACCTGAGCCAAAGTTGGATGTTTAACGGACTGAGCCACCCAGATGCTCCCAGTTGTTGAGATTTAAAATTATTTTGAACAATACCTTGTATTTGCATTTCCTTTCGACTTGATCAGGAGGTATTTTCCTATACTCACCACTATTGTTCTTTTCTTTTAGGTAAGGGTTTTGCTGTTGTCTCCTACTATAGCCTCCTCTAGTCACAGCATGCTCTGTGTCTTGCCTGTGTTGGTTTCCATTGAGGGCTTATCATATATAGGTGATAGTGTACTTAAACTATTATTTATGTAAACTGAGAAGAGTGGTCTAGACTGAACTTACAAAGTTGCTTCTAACTGTAAAACTATATAATTTACTTGTTTTATGAGCCAGGATTTTGGACACATTGCCACAACCCATTTAATATATACCATTTACAAGGGAACTACCTATATTAGCAAGCCAATATAGTTATTAGTGATCCCAATTTATAGAATGCTTTCTTACTGAAGCCATAGAAATTCAATGACTGAATCTCCCTATCACAGAAAATTAGCCAACTTATGGAATAAGAATGCGTGACTAGGAATTCCTCAATGGCTAGTTTTCTCATGAACAAATGGAAATTCTGTAGTGTAAACAGTTTTCCAAGTGGGAGAATGGACTAACTCCTCTGCAAATTGCCTAGTTGCCAATCATGTTGAACTTCATGCTTTCTCCTTTGTGGTAATAGCACCAACCTGACCACTACCCACAGAGGAGCCAACGGCAGCCTGCCTCAAAATGTGCCATTTTTGCATGCAGATCATTTTGAGTTGAAATTAGACTAGAGAAGAAAAAAGACTAGTTAGAAAGTGCACATGTGCCCCAATGTTCATAGCAGCACTGTCAACAATTGCCAAATTATGGAAAGAGCCTAAATGTCCATCATCTGATGAGTGGATCAAGAAAATGTGGTTGGTGTGTATGTATAAATATATATATACACACACATACAATGGAGTATTACATGGCAATGAGAAAGAATGAAATATGGCCATTTGTAGCAAAGTGGATGGACCTCGAGGGTGTCATGCTAAGCGAAATAAGTCAGGCAAAGAAGGACAGATACCATATGTTTACACTCATAGGTCTAACAGGAGAAACCTAACAGAGGACCATGGGGAGGGGAAGGGGAAAAGAGAGTTAGGGAGAGAGGGGAGGTGGATGAAAAACCTGAGAAACTGTTGAATACTGAAAAGGAAGCTGAGGGTTGAAGGGGAGGGGAAGGGAGAAGGGAGGAGGTGGTAATGGAGGAGGGCACTTGTGGGGAAGCGTACTGGGTGTTAAATGGAAATGAATTTGACAAACAATTAAAAAATAAAAATAAAAATATTTATGCTTAAACAATAAAGAAATTTTGAATTTCCTCACCCCCACCTACCTAAAATAATTTAGATAGAAGGACTGCTCCAGGAAGAGAGCTATCACCACCACCATAGATAACTGCATTATGCTATGAACTAGGTATGGTAGGCCTGGAAGAATCTAGTTCAGCTTGTTTGATCACAGTCCTCTATGTTCCACTGTTCCTGCAAACTTTTTTTTACCACACATTTACTCTTTTTCATCTTTTTGTGAGTCACATTTCTTCCCCTTGAAGTCTCAGGCCCCCAACCTTTCTTTTTAGTTCAGGATGATATATGTATATATGTATATGTATATATAGATATACACACCTCATTTTGCCTATCTTTGGAATTTCACATCTATATGGATTCTCTTTACGTGCATAATTAAATCTGATTTTCTCCTGTTAATCTGCCTCATGTCAGTTTGCTTCTTAGATCAGTTAGCAGAATCTTAAAAGTTAAGAGAAAAGTTTCCCTCCCCAAAACCCACAATGAGCTTTAGGGTTAGTTCAATGGCTTAGTTTGAGTTTTCATTATTATACTCTAAATATGCTTAGGGAGGTGCCTTTCATTCCTTCTTTTATCCAGCCAGGAGGTATTCAATCACAGCTGCACTGTGATATATGAGAAGGGTACATGATGGATAAGTCATATACCCATTCTCTAGGAGTTCAGAGGTGAAGCACAGCGACAAACATAAAGGCATACAGCTGTTTTCAATGCAGTACATGTAATGACACCAATAAGCCCAAGGTTGTATGGACACCCAGAAACTACCAACTAACCCAAACTATAAGGATCAGAGAAGCCTTCTTGGAGAAGCTAGTACCCTACCAGTCTTCTAATAGATATATTGGCTTTTTATATATAGAAATAGAGGTAAGGAGATGGGTGAAGAAAAATCATCTGGACAGAAGTTCAGAGTAAAGGCATGCATTTGGGAAAAAGAAAATGTAAATGAGAACACTAGCAGTTCAATGTTGCCAGCATGCAAAATGTGACTGTGGAGTGGTGTGAAATGGACCTGGAGAGAAAGATAGGAGTCATGCATGGCCAACTTTGCACAATGTAATGAGCTTTGATGTTACTCTATGGATAATAGCCTGGGTGGGTTCAGACACAGGAAATAGTTATGGGCAGATTAGTGTGTTATAAAAGTTTTGCAATAATTTTAAGAGAAAACACCAGTTAAAAAACTTTAAAAATTTTATGAGTCTGCACAACTTTATTGAGCACTCAGTGTAGTTCCTGGTAAAATTAGTTATCTATGAATTAATCATCTATAGTTGCACACCAAATGACTGCAAAACATAGTGCCTTAAAGCAACCAACATTTACTTTTGTTTTTCCCAATTGTTCTGGGTCAGGAGTCTGGGCACAGCTTAGCTGGATCCTCTGGCTTTGAATCTATCACCATACTGATACCAGAGGGTCTATTAGTGCTACATTCATGTTAAGTCTACTGAAGGTGAGTCATTTTCAAGCTCACTCATGTAGTTGTTGGAGTCATTTCCTCCTGTGCTGTTGGCTAGAGGTTGCCCTCAGGTTCTTGCCACATGGGCCTCTCCATATGGCAGCTCCCAACATGGCAGCTCATTTCAACCAAGGAAACAAGCAAGACAGGAAGAGATAGAATGTAAGCAAGATGGAAGTCACCAACTTTTATAATCTAATGTGAGAGAGTGATAGCTTCCCAACACTTTTGCTGTATTCTATTTGTTAGAATCAAGTTACTAGGTCAGCCCATACTTAAAGGGTAGGGATTTACCTAAATATTGGAGGTCACTGGGACCACACACAGGAAATTTCTATTTTATATTAGTAATGTGTTTAATGGATGAATGAAACACTTTTTCTCTCTATTCTTTATTTTCTCCTTTTGCAATGAGTCTTCTGTGTATCATATGGAATTTTGTTCAGGGGTTCTGAACATCAGATATAAAATTGGGATAAAAAAAAAGATATCTTGATGCAAGCCTAATTTCTCTGTCTTTCCCTTTGGATTTCAGCTAAATGAATAATATAATAACTGTAGATAAAGACATGGAACCCTCCAAGCAAGAGTAACTCTCAAGTTCAAGTTTTCTTGATTATTTTTATTAAATAGTTGATCTATTCTTTTTGTCTCTAGTAAGGTTAAACTGTGTCTATTTGTAATCTTTTTTTATCTACATAAATGTCACTTTTCTGATGATGTGATAATGTCAGTAGTAATGTAGCCTTCAGCTGCCTGCAAGGCTGTGGGGAAGGTCATGATGGATGCTATTACAGAGAACACATGCATTCCATGAAACATTCATGTTTTATATCAGCCTTTCCTTGGATGCTTCTTGAAGAAATCCACATCCCTCTGACCTTTGATAATAGCATTAGTGTGCATGCTTATTTTCAAAACACTATGAATAGCTAACATTTATATAGTCTTTACATTTTACAAAGAGCATTCATATCTGTCATCACCCTTAGTTCTCATCTTTGCTCTGGAAAGCATCAAATTGGCTTCAAATCACAACTCTCGGAAATATCAGAGTCAGAGATAGAACCCACATCTTCTCCTTTGAGTCTTTGTGTTTAATTACATCACAATATGACACCCTCGAGGTCAAGAGACTATTGAATACTGAAAAGGAACCAAGGGTTGAAAGAGGAGGAGGAGGGGAGAAGAGGTGGTGGTAATGGAAGGGGGCACTTGTGGGGAAGAGCACTGGGTGTTATATGGAAACCAATTTGACAATAAACTATTTACAAAAATAAAAAATAAATTTAAAAAATAATTACATCACAGTGTATTGCGAAGTTCCAGCACTTTTTTCTTCCCCATAAATTAAGGAGCTTTATTTGAGTCACTACCTTATTATATTACTTTTCAATGTTTCCAGGAACGAGTGCCTTGCCAAATTGCCGACTTTTCTTGTACAATCTATTTCACTACTTAGAAAACCTAAGTTTTCACACCTGTAAAATAGGGCTATACTCATTCCTCCCAACAATAATAATTATGTGAGACTAAATGAACTCAATATAGTTAGGGTTTTAAAACCAGTTATTTTGTTTATCAATAGCATGTTTCAAAGCCTAGTACTTGACAAATTGAGAATTTAGAGGAAGGGGGCCTGGGTGGCTCAGTCAGTTGGGCATCTGACTCTTGATTTTGGCTTGGGTCATGATCCCAGAGTGGTGGGATTGAGCCCTGCATCAGGCTCTGCACTGAGCGTCCAAGTTTGGCATAGGTCATGATCTCACAGTTCGTGGGTTCAAGCTCCACACTGGGCTCTGCGCAGAAGCCTAAGAGCCTATAGCCTGCTTCAGATTCTGTGTGTCTGTCTCTCCCCTTCCCACACTCATATTCTATCTCTCTCTCTCCTTCAAAAATAAATAAACATTTAAAACTGTCCAATCTTTAAAAAAGCTAAAATAATTTAAGGGAAATAGAGACACAGGCCCTCTTCTCAGGAAGGGTTGTAATTTAAAGCAGCTGTTCCTTTAGTAGGCTTTGGGGTCAAGTAGTTATTTCCATACTTTGAGGACAATGACCCTTCCCTGAAAAACCCTCACTAAAAACATATTGCATAACAGAGACAACTATGGATTAGCTAAAACTCATCTTTGAATGCCAGCTAAGACCTCTGATCCAGAGGCACATGGTCTGCACTTGGGATGCTAAGTGCAGGTTACAGTGACCATTAACAGTAAGCTAATGCTCAGGATTAGCTTTAATGGCTTGCTAATATTAGTGAAAATGTAAACACTTGAAATCATTCCATTGACAGGTAAAGCACACTTCCACATTTGCAGTTGTAGCTTTGAATATTTGGGTTAGCAATCAAATTATTTTAATAAAGTACTGCTGTACAATTAATAATGGGCAGTGGATACTCATTTAGTTCATTCATTAGACTGTGTCTGTATCCTAGCAGCTACTATCAGATGTTAGCCCGCTACAGTCTCCAGAAAAATAAAACTAGCTCTACTTCCTTTCCCACTTTCACTTGGCTCTGAGGTTAGCAAGTCTAAGTGAACACTAGCAAATCACACCTTTCTCCTTGACCTGACAGAGTGTGTATTTCTACTAGGAAGACACAGAATAGGAAGGCCAAAGTAAGTTCCCTTTCCTTGACATGGAAGTTTGACTTGTCCTTCCAAGTGTGAAGTCACTGCTTTTGATTCACTTACAGAAAACTAAGAAGCAAACAAACAAAAAAAGGATTAGCTAAAATTCCTTTGGGTAGGTAGTGGCTGCTGAGGAGAATGGTCTAATGAGGTGAGCAGCAACAATCAATGTTGAAACAGAGGTCAGCAGGCCAGGCTGTGCCATTGGATTTTGCTGGGACTGTTTAGTCAATAAATGACCTGGTAGGGAATTACTATAAACAAACTGCACCATCTTTAATTCAGGTGTGGGCTGAGGGGAGGGCACTGACCCACAGGATTTCTTGATTAGAAGAATAGGCAGCAGGTTATTTCTCAGACTTCTTTGAACAGATTTATTTACCGAGCAGGATTGTAAATGTACAGAGGTGTCCTCTCTGCCCTCCCGCATTGTCTTCTCATCTTTGCAGGCTGTCATCCATTCCACAGCTGTCTTGATACTGTCAATGGGTGAGCATGGACCTTCCTGAGTGTCTACACCTAAGCAGCTAAGTTGTTACTTGCTTTTATCCAAGGGCAACCAAAGTTTGCCATGGTCAGTTGGTTGCTTTGCAAAGCCACAAATGAGAGTATTTTGAGAGCAGGTGGAATATATTATTAATGTCGAATGGATCTAAATAAATTATTGAATGATAGTAAAAAGGATAGCAAAGATCCAGATGTTCAGAATCGCTGGTTCCATACAGCCATAAGGTCTTTAGAATCATAGATCAGTCAACTATTAGCCAGCAATGGGTGTTGGAGGACCTACAGACCAGCACCTGCCTTTCACTTGGAACCTTAAGTGTTTGAATGATACCATGTTCAAAAGTCAGTCCTCTTTCTACTGGAAAAACTTATTTTATTATTCTTATTTTTAGCTAACATTTTCATTTAATGTGGCATTCTCCTTCAGCAAATATAAAGAATGACATTTCCAAACTCAGACAAGAGGTCTGGTGTTTCCTATGATTATCACTAGTATTGCTTGTGTCTGCAAACTCCTTTGTTGAGTTAAAAAAAAAAAAAAAGAAGAAGAAGAAAAGAAAAAAAAACTTCTTTCAAATTCCGGCTGGCCTATAATCTTCTTTGGTCTGGGAAGAACATGGACTGTCTGGTACCCGGTGAAGGTGAATTCAGAAGATATTACCACTTCTGTGAAGCTTCCACTTGCACTTTGTAAGGAAGTTCAGCATCCCTCTTTTGTGTCGCTTTTCCTTATACAAATCTCTAATAGGACATCGTTTAAGACATGTTGTCATTCTTGTCTGATCAGGCAGTGACCTGCTACAGGCCAGGAACCATCCATGTACAGTAGGGAACAGTTATAGATTCATAATTAAAAACAATTTTGTCAAATGAAGGATGTAAGTATGGCCCATACATTACTCAAAACTTTGGTAAAAGAAAATATAAAAAGGAACAGAGAGGAAAGGAAAAAGAAACCAGAAGGAAGAAAAAGTCCTCGTTTTGGTTTAGGTCACTTTGCATTTCATCTCCTAAATCAATTTGCCTGTTTGGAGCATGGGACATACACCATGTTGGAGATGAGCTGGCTTTATTACCAGCTGCTAGACTTGCTGATAGAATTGTCCTTGATGTTCTGGAATGGAGAAAAAGGCAGCAACTGACAGAGACGCAGTGTGGGGAAGACTCCTGCAGGGATGGAGTGTTATAGCCTGCTGAGGTGGCTCCCCATGGAGCCATGAGCTGTGTGCAAATGGCAGTCGGTGTACGCTTTGAAGCCTCCAGCCTTGGGAACTTCAAACAAGGAGAGGACAGACAGATGATCTATGGGAAATTAATATCTAACAGGGCTCAAAACTGCTCTCCCTGTCACCTTAATCTTCTGCCTTTTCACTGACTGTATTTACTTTCTGAACATACCAAGCATTTAATACAACAGAGGCTTTCACACCCTTAATTTTTCTAAAACAGAGAACATTACATTTGAATTTTACCTATTTCTCTTTTTAGCTTCACTGAACTGTTCCTTTCTCTAGGTTTTGGAAGGTTCCCTAGGGAGCAGAGAAGTGAATGAGGTTTGAGGAAAGAGCTAGGCTGACAGATGGGATGCCGTGTCACTGCCTTGCCCTGTTCTGCCCAGAAGGTACTCATGGAATCATTTCAAAGATAGCCCCCACTGGGTTAAGAGCAAGTCTTTCCTCCCCCACCTGGATATAAAGCCACACACCCTAGTATCTTTGATTTGCTGGCTGGAGTAGACAGGCTTACCGTGGACTATAATGGGGAAAAGATAGGTTTTACTTCCATCCATCCATTCAACCATCCATCTCTGCACCCATTCATCTACCAACTATCTATCCATCATTCATTCATCCATTTATTTGAACATTCAGGCAGATAATCTGCAAACATTTTTAGAGTACCTACTGTATGCCCAAAACTATGTTAGACACTGGTAACGAGAGGAAAATAAAGAGTGGTCCTGCCCTTAAGGAGTGTGTATTCCATATCATCAAAGACTCATAATAAAACCATTCCTGCCTTTGATACACACTAGTTGCCTATCCCTCAACTGACTCGTTTAAAATTTTTTAATGTTTATTTATTTTTGAAAGAGAGAGAGAGACAGATTGCAAGAAGGGAAAGACAAGAGGGACAGGGAAGGAGACATAGAATCCCAAGCAGCTTCTAGGCTCTGAGCTGTCAGAAAGAGCCCAAAGCAGAGCTTGAACTCACAGACCATGAGATCATGACCTGTGCCAAAATCACACCCTTAACAGACTGAGGCACCTAGGCGCTCCTCTCTCAATTGCCTCCTAATGACCCTTCCATAATGTCCTGTCTTTACTACCATTTAGGGTGACTAATTTATGCAGATTTGCCCAGCACTACTCAGAACTTTCCCACTTTTAGCACTGAATATCTCATTTCCCTCAGTCTCAAACCAACCAGGATAACTGATCACCTTGTTGCCACCATCTCAGATTCTTAACCAGTTGTTTTCCCAGCATGCCCAGACATCCCTCATCCACTCACCTCATGTACTGGGGAGGCCTCAGCATCATCTGGGAACTAGGCAGAAATACAAATTCTACGCTCTGCCCCGGACCCATTGAATCAGGGACTCCCTGTATCAGAGTACTGCATTTTAACAAAACCCCTCAAACACTAAAGTTTGACAAGCGCTGCTCTAAATTGGTTCTGACTTCTGACCCATCAGTATTGTTCTGTCTTCAGAGGTGTTCCGCATCCTGTAAGTGATTCACTAACTGATTCAATAAACTAACTGTAGCCAGGTGCCAATGGAGGTAATATAGTCTCTGACCTAATAATAATTAATACAGAGACAAATAATCAAGCATACAAGTAATAAATTAGATATGATGGTTGAGGTGTATGTAGGCAACCACAGAAAGCTGAGAACACACTTCTGGCAGCTTCACGATATTTCCTCTCAAAAGGACAATATGTATGACTGATTAAAATAGTGCCAAGCCCGATGTGGGCTGCCTGGAGAATTGGCCCCCTTCTTAAATCACATTTTTACAGAGTCGTGTGGTGCTTTCCTATAAAGTCTCTATAGTATTTGTCCTGCTATGTTTGGAGCAAAGATTTGAAGAACTGTCTACACTACCTGTGCATGGAGTCAATTTCAAGAACCATGGTAGGAGTCAGAAAACCAAGTCTATCATCTCAGCCTGAGCATTAATTGATCATCAGTAAGTAAGTTAGCCTTTCTGAACTTTACTTTTTTCATCCATTTATAAATGTAATAATTCTTTGCCCTTCTTTAAAGAGGTTCTGAAGCAGGTTCTTTTGAAAACTGTGTCATCGTAAACTCTTGTTTCTGTGATGATTGATTTATACGCTCCTATACTGTGTATAATGACACAAGATAAGAATGATTTACGCACTCCCATATTGAATAAATACTATATTCTTTTCTTCTGTAATTATGTAGAAGTGCCAGTAATAGAAATTAGACAATGGAAGGATCCGGGGCAGATGCATGTCGTGAGTTAGGAAAGCAACCCAGGCACATTGGGACACATTGTGATAACTCTCTGCAGCTCACAATGATAGCATTAATAAAAAAAAAAAAAGAATCTCACAACTGAAGTCATCTCAGAGTAAGATATGTGTTTTCTAGAGTGCCTCCATCTCTGAAGCCTACACAGATCCCAGCTATAGGTATGGAGCGTGTCTCTGACCTGTCTGTGTAATGGTGCCTTAGGTATGCGGGAGGCCAAGCACACAGAGATTAACAATGCACACTGAGTCATTCCCTTAAGGAGCTACCATTTGAGTGAAAAGTTACTGCAAATTGAGAAAAAAAAATATTACATCTGTCATTCATGAGCACTGTAAAAACACTAAAGATGGCATTATGGTTGTGTGGGGAGGCAAGGACTGCATGGTGTGGTCAGAGAAGGCCTTTCTGAGGCTGTGGAATTTGAGTGGAGATCAGAAAGAAGAGAAAAAGCCAGCATCACAAGACACAGAAGGAATGGTATTCTATGCAGAGGAAGCATCAAATTCTTGAGGCTTGACATCAGCATGGACTCAGCATGTTGGGGAAAACAGAGGGCCCATGTGGCTGGAGCACAGTGAGTGGGGGAATAAGTACAGAGGAGCTCAGGGAGACAAAGGGAAAAGATCTCTCGTCTGGATCTTTGAAGTTTGGCTTATAGTTTGATAGCAATGTAGAGACATTGGAGGTTTTAAAATAGAGTGGACATTTAATTTATCGTCCAACAGGATTGCTTTGAAAGTGAATGGAACACCCTTCAGAATCACACATGACCAGTGAGTGTCACAGGTAAATTGGGAGTTGTGTTTTCCTTAGTTTTGAACAGTATGGTGACATGATTTCTGTTTGTAAAAGGCCATGGTAGCTGCCATGTAGGGAATATGTCAGGGGAGAGTGAGAGTGGAGATTCGAGCATGGGAGTCTCCGTGGTCGGGGAGGGAGCCTCGAAATGAGACTGAGAGCCCGCCAACCATACTGCTGGGCATGGAGCATGGATGAGTTGGCAATTCCAGATCATCAGAACCAAGAGGCACCACATGCAGTTTAGAAATGGTAAATTTAGAGCAATTAAAATGAAGTACTTCTTTACCCAGCAGGCAGTAAGTACATGAAACTTGTTACTCTAAGACATGGTATAGGCTGACAATCTCAAGAGGTTAAAAGAAAGTGAATGGAATGAGTTGCTAAGGGAAACTAGGTTATTTTGGATACATCCATAATGCTGAAATATTAATGTGAAGGAAAGTAATGATGGCCTCTCCATACCAACTTCAGAGGCAACGGAGGACTGAAAATCTTCATAGGTTAAGTCTGCTGGACAATTTTCACATTTTAAATCCCCCACTCCTTAGCAACAAGCTCAGATCCTCCTCATTCTCACAAAAAAAAAAGTAAGTAAAATAAAACAAAATAGGTGAGACAAAAAACAAATCTTTCTTTTGACCCTGCCATTTTTCAAGCTACCAAATCTTTTTTCTTTTTCTTGCTGCTGCCAGATAGCTTTAAGATAGCTGCATGCACTTACTGATCTTCATTTTCTTGCTTTCTGTTGCTGCTTAAATGAATGTCTTTTTTAATAGTTTATTGTCAAATTGGTTTCCATATAACACCCAGTGCTCTTCCCCACAAGTGCCCTCCTCCATTACCACCACCTCCCTTCCCCCACCCTTCCCTCTTCAACCCTTGGTTCCTTTTCAGTATTCAATAGTCTCTCAGTTTTGCCTCCCTCTCTCTCCCCAACTCTCTTTCCCCCTTCCCCTCCCCATGGTCCTCCATTAGGTTTCTCCTGTTAAACCTATGAGTGCAAACATATGGTATCTGTCCTTCTCCGCTTGACTTATTTCACTTAGCATGACCATCAAATGTATGCCTTTTAACTGTCACTCTAACAATACTGTTTGAATGTCTTCCTCCAGGATGGTCCAAATTCCCTAGCCGCAAATGCAATTGAGTCTCTCTTCTGATCCATTTCCTCTTGATTGCTGTATGGTGAGCAAATGCTCCCTCTTTGTGCTCCCTACACATTTGAGACCCTTACCTCCTTCAGTGAATTCCAACCTCCTTGGAGATGGACACTGTGCCTTATTCATCCCTGCATCCTTAGTAGCTAGCTTTATATCAGATACCTAATAGGTGCTCATGCAATATTGTTTAATTGAATTATGTATAAAATAGTCTAGATTGTTCAGTGCTAGCGCTCCATTCTTGGCAGATGGTGGCTGTCCAATGTATGTGTGTTGAATGAAGGAAGGAGAGAAACTTAGGGCTCCTGGGACAGTCAGAGCATATTTACTGTGCCCCTGTAGGGTGCTACCCTGTGTTAGCGTGCCCTAGTACTCACATTAGTGAACAAAATAAAGACCCTGTGTCAATAGGCTCCTTTTCCTGGTCATCCATTCACTCCTTAGCAGCTGTAGTGCCAGTCTGTTTCACTTCCCACAGTTAATGCAGACTTTCCATCACTGAAAGTGTAGCAATGTCCTTAGAAACATCAAATATATGACATTTTCTTAGTCTCAAAAAAAATCATGTATTGTATAATTTGATAATTAAGAGACATTTAGAGATTATCCATACAAAATCCCCAAAATTTCACCAAATAATGCTCATTTTTAAAATCCCCATAACACCATTTTCAAGAATGTCTCCCTAAATTTATATTCAGCAACAACTCATTTTCTCCTTTAGGTAAAAGTATACACATATATATATATATATATATATATATATATATATATATATATATATGGGATTTTTTGCCACGCAAAGATCAGCATTCATTTATAAACTGAACAACTATTTATTGAGTCACTGTGTCCCCAGTGCTATGCTAGATGCCAGAAACTAAATAATGAACAAAAATCAAATTCCTTTCTCTAACAAACCTTTTGATCTAGTGTAAACACTTCCTAGGATTAGCATGTTGAGTTTCTCTGATTCCAGTCAAAAGAAAACACACATTTTATTTAGGTTCAACCGTCTTTTATAGATAAATGTATACATTTGTACATTGCATTATATATAACATATGATATTACATAAAATATATAATTTAATATATATTATCTGACACTCGGAAAACAAGCATGAGCACCTTCAGAGGTTTTGATACACTGGAGGAACCTCTACATGTTAAGCCACTCACCTAGTCTGAAAGCCCATTTTATAGATAAGAGCTTTAAAGCCCAGGCAGGTTTTAGTGGCTTGCTCAGGGTCACATATCTGAACAACCAAAGTAAAGCCCTGGCTAGAATGGATTTCCAGTCCTAGTCTGTTTCCTTTTCCTTTCTTTTTCTGTCACTTTTGATCCTCTTTCTTCTACCTTGTACATAATATTCAAGTATCTAAGAAGTCTATTAGTAATAGAACCTGCTAAACATGGTTTAATCCAGCATTTTCCAAACTTAATTTAACCACAATCCTCTCATTTCACAAAGCAGTTATAAACATCTCCTGGGACACAGGCCTTCCCCAGAATAGACTCAGGAAACACTGGCCCAAATAGGAAAGTTTTTACTCTTTTACTTGTCCTTTATTTTTTTAATGTTTTTTATTTAGCTTTGAGAGACAGAGAGAGACAGAGTGGGCAGGGGAGGGTCAGAGAGAGGGGGAGATACAGAATCCAAAGACAGGCCCCAGGCTCTGAGCTAGCTGTCAGCACAGAGCCCGTTGTGGGGCTCAAACCTACGAACTTTTAGATCATGACCTGAGCCGAAATCAGTTGCTTCACTGACTGAGCCACCCAGGCTCCCCTTTAACCTGTCCTTTAAATTCCTTCACCCTCTATGTGTTCATGTTTATCTTCCATAATTCCCATCTGTACATTGTCTCAACAAATTATTTCATTCCAGGTTCAGAACCTGCCTTGCTCCTCATTGCTGCATCTTTTGTCACCCAACTCCTGGGCCGTTCCCTGGCTGTGGGCCCACTTCAGTCCTTCCCATCTTTCTGCTCTACACACAGCATCCTGCATGTGACAAACACAGCTGGAAGCAAACCTGTCTCTTCTCCCGTGGTCCTTACAGTCTCTGTCTTCATATGATTCTTTGCTGTTAGGTGTCTTTGGATGTTTTATGTTCTCTCCTGAGGGTAGGAGCCTTGTCTTGTTCTTTATAACTCCCATGAGGTAAGCAGGCAAGAAAAACTGAGAAATCTGAAAAACAGTCAGGATTTCTCCCTCTCTCGACCCTCACTAAATGACATCACAAACGTGTATGTCTTTTCCATTCCCGTTGCTAAAGCGCCCTGGCTTGTTATCTCTTGTCTGGCCCATGTTATTGTCTCCTAACCAGTCTCTTATCTCCTGGCTCACCCACCTCCAATCATTCTCTGCTCTCCTACTAGATGACCTTTTTAAAATAGAGATCTGATCAAGTTATTCCAGTGCCTTCACACTGTCCTTAGGAGAGAGCCACAACTTTTTCACATAGTATAAAAGGCCCTTCATTGTCTGGCTTCCGCCAACTCTTCCATCTACATTTCTCTGTTCCTACTCTCTGTCTTTCCTAATTCTTATTCCTCCCCTTCTTTCCCATGCCATATTTTGCCTTACTGAGCCCTAGGGATTTTGGTTACACAAACTGTTTTGTGACTTTTGTACATGTGACTGCATTTTCCTGGGATGTTAACCCCAACCTGCCCACACATGATCTTCTCTATCCAATAAAGTTTTTCATTTGTTGGCCATGCATATGCTAGTTAGTATGCTGATGTGTTTGTGAACCTTCCAAAATAAGTAGATCTCACTCTTTCTCTCATCCCTTCCTCTTTTCCTCCTCACCCATCCCTACACACACACACACACATACACACACACACCTTTAGACGTACTGTTTTGCAGTTATTATTTATCTATTTCCCCCATTGGGTTACAAGCCAATAGTGATCCTGTCTGAATCATGATATCTCTATTACTTACAAAAGAAGCTGGCCTATCTAAAGAGCTCAGTATTTATTTTGTAAATCAATAAATGCATAAATGGTCACTTCATGGATGAAGGAGTCTCCTGTGCACTGGTGGGCTATGTGCATATAAAAATTGGACACTGAGTTAAGCGAAAAGGGTCTTGCAAGTGAGACAGTACCAGTTGCATGTCCTTTGTTTTCACCTAAACTGATATCTTGGCTCACTGAATTTGCTTAAGCAGGCATTGTAGGTGGTTGAACCCCAGCAGCTAGGAACCCACATGCTTGAATCTTCCTTTCTGAAGCACGGACTGAGAGGGTGAAAAACTAGAAAACCTTCTGTGAGGCTTAAATTCTTCCTTATAGATCCCAACTCAGGTGACATTGGCAGCAATCCAGACAACTCCATTCTTCTCTCCATTGTTTCTCCACCCTTGCTTCCATGTGGAGGGACCACAGGTACATTAAGTGTAGAAAGGGATTGGGCAGTCAAGAACAACTTCATTCCACTTAACTAATTAATTCTTAGTTAAGAAATCTAGGAACATAAAGATCAAAACTTTACCCAGTCAGAGGGTTGCCACCTCTCCACTACTAGAAAATGATTTCAACTTCTCAAAGTCTCTTTTCACCTTTAGCACCCATCATCCACCTACCCAGCCATCCATCCATCAACTTGTCTATCCATCTGTTCATCCATCCATCCATCCATCCATCTATCTGACAGACATGGAGGAGTCTCCTGGTGCCAGTTATATTCATAGGACACAAAGGGTGCAAGGTATATTCAGGGGATACAAAGTTATATTCATAGAGTTCACTATTTAGTAAATATTTTGTGCTGATGTTGAAAATGCTTTGTTCTATCTATGATTTTGACCAATAGAAAAGATAAAACATTTGTAAATTAAGGTTTCAAGAACTTTACTTCCTTAAAATGTCACAGAAGACTGACAATCTAAAGCTAATAGACAACATTCTTGGTATCTGGATAACTTTCTCTACAGGTGCTACTAGGAATTCAAGTGTGTTAAGGGAAAATTAGAGGTAAGACTTCCTCTTGTTTCTTTCAGAAAGTCCCCTTAGGAGTCATGTTCTCTGATATCTTTCCCTTTTATGAGCCATATTTCATTAGTCTAATAATACTGAGTGTGGGGATATCACTATGTCTGAGACTTAACTTGTCTTCCTAAAGAACACATCTAAGTGGGGTCTTGATTCTATCACTTACCAGTTGTGAGTTGAGCTCATTATATAAATTCTCTTTCCCTCAGTATCATCATCTGAAAAATAGGGATACAATTGCCTATTACCTATTAGGTTCCATTACAAATTTTACCTGAAATCCATATGTAAAGGGCTTTGCACATGCCTGGGACATTGTAAGTGCTCAGCAAAAGTATCGAAGAGGACGATATTGCTCATTGTGATAATAGATGTACTCTGAGACCTTTGGCACTTCCATTCCAGAAGTCTCCCCTCTATTTTTCTCTATTTCTTTTTCCCTTAAGACTATTAAAAATTGTTCTCATTAGTAAGGATATTTTCCACCTCCTTTCTCACCTCCTCCCCACTTGCCATTGCTCTGTAGGTTCCTGGGCAAGAAAAAATCATGAGTTTCTTATATATGAGTAACTGCAATATCTATTAGAGTCCTCAGAGCACTGAGAGAGCTTAGTCACTGCTGGGGGAGATGAGTCTATATTGGGCCATGGCTCATATCTTTAGCCTCCATCAGTATCTGAAAGAAATCTCAGAAGCAGATGTGAGATTCAGGATTGAGGGTAGGACAAGAAGTAGCCAGAAAGTTTTCTTTGAGAGATGTGTTGGGGTCTCCGAGACCACCTCATATTTGGAGAGTCCCTAGGAAGATTCAGAGATGTAGCATATGACTGTACTCATATGTAAGATTTACTACAGAGATATAGTAAAGATACACAGCTGAATGATATGTGGGACAATGACACAGGTGAAGTCAAGACAATTTACAATTTAAGTGTGTAATGTTTCTGCCCAGGAAAACTCATTAGAGACTCAGTGCCCAGGATCTTACTTGGAGGGTGGTGGTGGCTGGCCATGTAGGCACCCTCTGCCCAGCATGCCAAAATTCCAGACTCCCAGAAGGAAAGCAGGGGTCCAGAAAAAAAAAACATATTGTTTGCACACAAGTCTATGCCCTAAGAATCATGCTTATCATGCTTATACTTAGTACCAAAACAGTAAGAACCTTCCAAAATACAAGTTCCCTGACACCAGCCAAGAGCCAACCTTGCAAGCTGGCTTTTCTTAAAGGCAGCAGCCTCAGACCTGCTATGTTAACTCCTTTCTGCAGAAAGGGCCATTGCCTTCCCGAACTAACAGTACTGTTTTCCACTTGTTGACTCATCCCTGTGTGATTTCTGAGCCAGTCCTGCCCAAGGTGGGAAGTTAATTAAGAGCCCTGTGGTCTATGTAATTCATCTTGCTACCGATGATCCTGTGTGAACTCCAGGGAGGCTCTGCCTTTCCACTGTCTTTTGTTCAGTCTCAGCTTCCCACTCTCATATACTCCAGTTTTCCATTAGCCCTGGATTTCTTTCCCAGGTCTCGGGCTGCCCACCTTGTCAATCTCCTCAGTTCTTACAATCTCTCCTTTGGAGGATGAATTGATGGGGTGTCATCCTTTCCCTCATTTTCACAATCTTCATGTATACACATTTCTCTCCTTACATCTTACTGGCTTTGTACTCATAAGGAAGGCCTGGTTCCAGGAGCTCATGGTTCCAGGAGCCATGATAATGCCAGTGGTGAGTAAACTGATGCTGATTCTGAAGTGCCCACCACTGAGCAACACTGGGTGTTTCCTACCCTCTGATTTGGTATGACTTAGAATTGATCCCAGTTTACCATGGGCTTTGTACCCTGTCCATTGACTCTCAACCCCTTCCCAAAGGGTATGACTTAGTACCCGAGGATTTCTTCAGCCCTATGCCTGGTTTTCTGGCTTCTTCATAGGTACCTTATTACTGGGAACAAGAATGTCTTTTGGTGAAGGGGGCAATAGATTCAGAAGGAGGATCCCAGTAGTGTTAGAGAGGGCCTGAACACAACACTCAAATGTTTGCAAAGTGAAGCCTGTGCTGTCCTATCCCCAAGTATTGGAAATATTTCAGACCAATGTGACCTGTATCATTATTGTACATTTTCAAACCTTCCTTTATACATTAAAACCTAATTCTCCAGTAGTGATGGTCATGGACTGGCCTGCTCTATCTCTCCTGCTTCATTCTGGCCCTCCTCCCTGCCCATCTCACTCTTGCTTTCGATCTCTTTTTTTCTGTCTCTCTGTCTGTTCATCTTTCTATGTCCTCCATCTATCTTTTCCTTTCTTGATGAAAATTAAGAAAAAAAACAACTTGATAGATTTGCCAATAACCTTCCAGAAAGTCTCACTGGGTTACATTTTGCTTTAATAGCATTTAAGCCAATCTGCCTGATGTTGCTGTAAAGGTCAATTAAATTCACCCTAAAAATTTCACTTCTGGCTCATTATACAATTGGAAAATGAATTAGAAGCACATGCTGCCCCTGAGGTTTCTGATATTTTGCTAATGAATATGTCTTAGAATGCAAAAAAAAAAAAAAAAAAAAGGTGTTGTTAGGCCATACAGCTGCATGCAGTGTTAGTGGCCTGGCACAGGTCATTGCCACATGTAGCAGCCTGAGATGAGTGAATGCTAGTTAGTGCTGTCTCCATGTTACAAGATGTTCACAATTCTTGAATGCCCATGCCTGTGATCAGCTCTTCAGTGTCCTCCTCTACACATCTGGTCCCCATTCTCAAACCCCAGATGAGACATTTAGCTCACCTTTGTCTTCATTGGCCATCATTAGTGCAGGCTCAAGGACTCAAAGGTTAAGCTTAATATTAGTCTAAATAAAATATGATTCCAAAGGTAAATCTATTAGGAACTATTTCTGGTAGGGTGGAGCATGTGTACTGCAAAGCTAGCTATCAATTGATCTGGGGATTCTCAGAATTCTGATAATGTGGAGAGACATGGTACCCGCTAAAGAGAAAACAGTGTGTGGAAGAAGGAATATGCATTTCTGGCTTAAGTGGGGCCAAGGTCATAGGGAACAAGTTAAATTTGGGTCTGACTTCAGAAAGTAATTTCTAATTGACTTTTTTCTCCACTAAGAAAAAAAGCTACCCAATAAGATGATTTCCTTATACTTGATAGAGTGTTCAACAGAACAGAGCAACTTTGTTGCAGCTTTCTATCCAGTGATTTATGTTTCAGGTGCAAGATTCACTTATTCATTCATTTATTGGTTTATTCAACATATTTATTGATGTGTCATAGATAGAACTAATCTTGGGAACTGATAGAAGCCCCGCTCTGAAACTGTACAGCTGCTTTATTATGTAGTAAAGATTTCTTAGGAAGGTAAACTTATTTTTAAAAGATGTTTCTGTGGCTGTTTCTGAGGCTAGTGTCAAACTTCATCCTGACATTCAGGCTTTTGCTCAGAGTGGAGTTTTGGAGGACTTTCATGTTCTCCAGACAGCCAAAACCATGACTATTCCACTTGTATGAAACTGCAAACTGCGTTTCTATTTTAGGGAAGATGGGTCCAAATCTAGCAATATAAGTTATTATATGTCTGTCTTAATGTATAAGTGTAAACCTAGCTGAATTAATTAAAATATATAGAGACAATCTCTCAAGTCCTTCAGAGAAGAGAAGGGAAATCTGTGATGTTCATCCTATATATCTCACAAATATATGTATAGGATTTTAGGATTTCAGAGCTGGAAGGTACCTTGAGGTCATCACTTGGAGTTTTTTGCCTCTAAAATGGGGAAAGTGAGGAAGCTTTCTTCAGAGAGTCAGTAAGATAACAATTCATACTTCACCCAGGGCCTCCAGACTCCAAAGTAGTAGTGGTGGGTGTGATATCATATTATTCCTGTAAATGGTGTTCTGGCAGGCAGAAGCCATCATGGTGTGTGTTGAGGGTGGCCAGTCAAGGCTGGAAAGGAGGGCATGGACAGGCAGAGTTGGCTCTGAGTCCCAGACAGCGATTTCCCTTTGCTGTACTTGGGCTCCTCAAAGCCTGCCTCTGAGAAGGATTTCACTCACATGCTCCTGATGTTTCCATTGTCATTTCCTGGTACCCGGAGGTTTTTGTCTTTTATCTCAAACCTAGTGTTAGTAGAGGCTCTTGGAGTCCTATTGACTCCATTGTGCAGCAAGCTGGGCCTATTCACAGTGTCCCAAAGAAGCACTGAGTTATATCCAGGAAGCGATGATTGAAGTCACTCAGCCACTCATTAGCTTCACTGACTCTCAGCAATGTAGCCTTGGAGCAGCAGAAATAAAAGTCAATGTAAAAACCAAGGGCTACAGATTAATGATGACATGAGGGAGGGGTTTTCTCTTTCTTTCTTTCTAAGCTCAGCCTGCTAACCACAACTTTGAAGGCACAGAGCCTTCCTACTTGACCTCCACAAAACTAGGGCACAGGACCCTATGAGAACAGACTCCTGTTCTGCCACCTCCTCCCTCCTATTCCTGTCGGTTTTCTCCTCCCTAGAAAACCACCCATGAGCTCAAGATCTCCTGCTGTTCATGAACAGGAGCTCAGACCACCCCATTGCCTGGTGGGGGTGGAGTGGGGGGTGCTGGCCAGAGCTTGTGGGGCTGGCTAAACTTATGAAACATTCTGATACTTTCTTATTTAAAAATTAGAGCCAGTTATACCAGTATGACCTGACACAATAGAATTTCAAATAAGCCAGGGCAAGCCCCCAGAGTGAACTTGATGAGTCTGGGGTCCCAGAAGTAGAGGGGTGGACAAAATTAGGAATGAAATGCATGGAACCCTCAATGTGGAATGCTGCTAGGAAGTCAGAGGGGCAGAGAAGACAGAAAGGGAGGGAGGGAAGAAAGGAAGGAAGAAGCAAGGAAGCAAGGAAGGAAGGGAAAAAGGAAAGAGGTAGGGAAGGAAGGAAGGAAAAGAGATAGCTGGGGAGTTAGATCAACTACAGAATTACCCTGAATACAAGAGATGGGAAGACTACACAGTTTAGAATGGTCTGTATCCTTCTCAAAGTATAAGCAGTTAGTGAAGAAAAGGAAGAAAAAAGAAAAGCAGTCCAATGAAAGACAAAATAAACCACTGAAGACACAGTACATCAGGAGAGAAAGATTCAAATCACTCCTATGTCCAAGGAAGGGTCAGGTCACTAAAGCTCTGTCACGTGATGGCATCATTCTAATGCCGCAGGAGAGTGGATGGGCAGCTTTGACCCAAGAGATCCTCTCTTTGGACTAACCAGTTTCAATTAAGACTATCACAAAAGCTAATTATCATTTTAAACCTGAGTTTCAGACTCACTCTTCCTCCTGTTCTAAAAGGATTGCTTAATGGTCCCAGTGCAAGGCTCTGAAACACTGGAGGCTTCCTATTATTTCTCTGCCTCCAGCAGGGACCAGGGACTTCTAGAATGTAGGTTTCAAGGGAGAATAGGAGTAGCAATACTCTCTCTCTTTTTCACAGAAACAAAGACATAGCATCGGGAGAACATTCAATTTTGATTTTGATATAACTGGGCCTTCTACTGCATCAAAGAGTTTCCCTACATGCCATCTCCGACCAGGATTACCTGGCTTTGTTTGAACACAACTGGTGACAGAGAGCTCATTACCTCTGGGTCCTTTGTTGGGCAGCTCTCATAGCCAGAATGTCGCTCCCCAGTGTTGAACTGACATTTCCCTCTTGCTAATTTCCATGCTCAGTCTCAGTTCTGCCTTGTCCTCAAGGTTTCTGGGCTTGGACAACCCAGGATCTTCTGATCCCAGCAGTGCCTGAGCTTGGAAAATAAGAAAGCTGGTCCGTTTCTTCACGGCACTCTTCCCAACGGGAATGGCTGCTCCAGTGCCATTCTGTGTTGGGGTACTAGGTTCTGAGACTCTTTTCTATCACCCAACTTTTTCTGGCTAAGCAGGGAGACAGAGAGCCACACACTTTATTACCTATGCTTTATTATATACACTACAGTGAAACAAGGTGTAAGTGCCCGGGAAAGTAATTACTAGTATCTCCATTTTCAAATAAAAATGCTGAGGCTGGGGCACCTGGGTGGCTCTGTTAGTTAAGCATCTGACCCTTGGTTTCAGCTCAGGTCATGATCTCTCAGCTTCATGACTTTGAGCCCCATGTTGTGCTCTGTGCTGGCAGTGCAGAACCTGCTTGGGTTTTTCTCTCTCTCTGCCCCTCCCCCACTCGTGCTATCTCTCTCTCTCTCTTTCAAAATAAATAAATATACTTTAAAAAAATTCTGAGGCTCAGAAAGATCAAGTGGCTTACACAAGGTCACACAGCTAGCATATGGCAAAAACCAATACTCAAGCCAGTGTCTGTTGTCTTGAAAGCATATTTTCTTAGGTCACAGCAAACAAAAATGTGGAATACATGGTTTACCAAGTTAAAATGTACTTGTGAGTGTATTACAAATAGCTCTTTGAAATTGGGAGTACCTAGAAAAATTTTGAATGTGTTGTATTTATAAGGGCTAACTGATTGTTTTGCACCAAAACTCTTCCAAAGCTAATCCCTATACTTTGCTTAGTCAGCCTAACACTTCCTGCTCTGCGCTTGATAGCTGGCTCAAAGGAGCAAATAAATTCTAGCAGAACCTTAGTCTAGTCATGTTCACATTCCTGTGCTTGGTCTGGCCTGATGGGGCCAGCTCCTTCTCTCTAGTCCCTCTGCTCCTTACACACATGCACACATACACACACAAACACAAACACAAACACACATACCTCTTTTCATCCTTTTTCTTTTTAAACTATTATTTTTTTTAATGTTTTATTTATTTTTGAGACAGAGAGACAGAGCATGAGCAGGGAGGGGAAGAGAGAGAGGGAGACAGAATCCGAAGCAGGCTCCAGGCTCTGAGCTGTCAGCACAGAGCCTGACGCGGGGCTCGAACCCACGAACGTGAGATCTGACCTGAGCGGAAGCCGGAGGCTTAACCAACTGAGCCACCCAGGCTCCCCTCATCCTTTTTCTATTCAGTCTTGTCCCAAATTTACACGGGCAAACACAAAACACAAACATGAATGCCTACTGGGGGTGAGGAGCAGCACCCTTCAATATCACCAGTCGGTTGTTGACTGGTGCTTTAAAACTGCCAGACCTGTTTTTTGTGATGGGCAGGGCCCATTTCTTCTGGATACCGGGAGGCCAGGATCCTGGCACAAACCCACAGAAAAGGGCACAGGGAAGATGGAACCATTTGTCTGCAGGGACAGGCCTATTTTTTTCAGATCTCCAAAATCCCAAAGGAATGAATATTCAGAACAAAGTACCCACCTTGCATTAATTTCGTGTGTATATGTATGTTTCCTCCCGTGCAAATCTGTGTGGACTAAAAATACCTGAGCACTCCCTGGCGCCAGAGACTGCTGACAAAGGAATTTGCATTTGCAGTCAGAAACACCCTCGGATTACTTTTGAAATAACCTCCCTTACATTTTAAACAAGTTGGTAGATTCATCATTTAGGCTATTGCCAGGAGTCAGCTATTAAGAGATGTGGCATGGGATGGCATTTTCCTTAAAAGGTTAAAAAGTGCTTATTGTCATTACAGTGTCGTGATTTTTCTGGTTTAAAAATAAAATCCATTTGAACTTGGGATTCTTCCGACATACTGATATCTTTAGGGAAAGTAGGTTAATAAGAAATGTTTTTGGAGGAAGCAGGTTGGGTCCTGATTCTTCTGGAATGTTAGCAGGACACCAGGTGCTGCAGCCAAGATGGAGAGCAGGGCACAGATGGGGGGGCGAGGGGCCAGTCTCTTTCCTTCTGGGTCTCTTGGAAGGGGAAGCAGAGGGGAGGAGGGAATTGCAGGATCAATTAGCAGTCTGCAAGTAAATTAACCAGCAAATTAACTTTTCAGATGTCCAACTGTTTGTCCTCTCAAATACTGCCGTCCTACCGGTCTGTTGTTTGTCCTTTGCAGCAGGGCTGGGGAGAGAGTGTGGTTCAACTTAACCTTCAGGGTCTGCAGGGATTCCAGAACACAGAGTGGGAAGACATAGCAGACAGGCCACCCAGGTTAGGGCTGGGATGCTGTGCATTTGTAGCTTGTGTCTGTATGTGTATGTTTGTGTGTGTGTCTGTGTATGTATCTGTGTGCCTGGCTGTATGTGTGCGTCTGTATGCATCTATGTGTATGTGTGTTTATGTGCATCTATGTCTGTCTGTGTGCATCTGTCTTTATGTGCATCCATGTATGTGAGTATGCGTGCTTGTGTGTGTGTGTGTGTGTGTGTGTGTGTGTGTGTGTGCGTGTTTTGCAGGGAACGGAGTGTGATGAAGGAGGTTTGAGGACACAAAATGTGGATTTTATGCTTGACCACAGGCCACAGGTTCCCACACCAGCAGATGGTGCTGTAGGTACAAATTTGAAGGAGGTGAAGCAATGGGTTTGCCGGGAGACTTCAGGAAGTAATTATCCTGTTGAGTGTGGTTGTTAAGGGCAGAACACACGGCATCTGCATGGCGAGCTAGCAAACCCTGAATTTACCTAAGACTTCTCTTTTTGCACTAAGGAGCCCTTGTTGTTTTGACTCCTTGATTGAATTGCAGACTGCATCTGAATGATAGCTCTCTGGTTCTATGATTATGGGCTCCCAGCCCTCCCACGCCCCACCGCCCCACCTAGAATTAGAAATTCACAGTCTAGTGGAACCTTAGAGCAGGAGGCATCCCCTTTGTTTTACAAATGAGTGAATGAAGAAATGGGGCTTAGCTCCCTGGAACTTCCCTCACTCTACTCCACCTTTCCTTTTGAGGACAAGTTTATCAAAACACTCTTCCGCCTCTCCTTCCTTTCCCTCAAGTTAAGTCCTTATTGCCTGACATGCCTGCTCCTTTTTTCCTAAGCGGTGAGGCTGCCAGCCTTCTCTCCAGGTCAACGGGCCAATCTGCCGTCCGCACAGCTGTGGTCACACTGGGCCACTCAGACTCCTCAGCGTCTCCACGGCCAGCTGTGGAATCAAGCCGAGTCTCTACCCTGGCCCCCAGTCTGAAAATAACACCCCTTTCCAGCTTCCTCGGTGGTCCTCATTTGCTCTATTCCTCCAAGAGCCACACGGAGCTCCTCCCCATTTCCCATGTACACCCTGAGCTTCGTTGGTCTCTCCACCTTGTGACTGTTATTTTTTGAAAATTTGTCCTTCTTTTATTTCATTTCCAAATGTCCCCGTCTCCTCGGGTCTCTCAGGTCTTATGCTGCTGCTCCACAAAACTGTTCTGGAATATACATTTCTTGCTCTGAATGCTCCAGGCATTTCACCCAGACCTCTCTTCCGTAATTTGTCCTTTCTCCACATTGTGGTTACATGCATACACAACCCCTACCTTGAAGTGACCCACCGGTTCCTTTCCCACTACTAAAGTACATAATACTTTATGAGCACAAAAATGTGCCCTTAGATGCTTTTATCTTTAACTAGGCTCCAATTTGAGGCGGTTTATGGTGGTCTTTCTCCCGGCTTGGAAATCAAAGATAACGGGTCTGTGTCTTTTCCTCTGACTACCCTGTGATCCTGGGTCTGCCTTCATTTTCCTCAGCTCTTAATTGTGGGCTTTAGAGAGGATCGGTTGATTTATTTTTCAATTTGTACACTGCCCCCTAGTGGCAGGCAGGTCTATCTCTGGGCTCTTGGCTGAAAGTTATAAGGCTTTGTGGCCAAGCACAAACCTATTGTAACCCCACCTCTCCTACAACTAACCTGAAAAGCATTGTTTCAGAGAAAGTCCTTCCCAGGTCTATCTCTCACTGTGTAACTTTAACAGTGTAATTCTTTACTCTTTCTACTCTTCATAGCTTGAAGATTTTTCTCTTCTCCTTTGGGGTTGATATGGAAGCAAACCAGGAGTTGGGACGTTCTGCCGACTCTGACATCTGTTAACATTCACTAGCTTCCCCAAGAAGCTGGCCTGTTCTTTTCTTGCCTGTCTTTTGAATCAAATAAAATTTAAAATTAATTCACATGGCTTAGTTGATGCCAGCTTTCAGCCGCCCGAATGCTATTTCTAAAAATTTATGTTCTCATTTTATTTTATTCTTTGTAAGATTGTAGACTTTTAGAAATAGAAGGACAATTGAGTGATAATTTAGAAGACTTAATTGTGGATCTCAAATCTGCCACTGCTGCTGTCACATCCCTTCCCTCTGCCCATGTCCACCTTTATCTAAAATAGCTCCCAGAATTCCTGGTGCGATGAGGCCAGTCCTCATGGTTACACCTTGGCACTTTCAGCTCTGGACTACTACTGCAATGAGAATACAGATTGGTTCTCATCTCTCCTATAACCCAAGCAACTCCATTGTTGCTACAACTTTAAATCAGTGGTCATCCACTGATTACTGACCATGTACTACACAAGAGTCATTTATCTCATATCAGAACTCTATAAAGTAGATCCCACTCTCCCATGATGAAAAAACTGAGGCATGTAAAGTTTAAGTAACTTGACTAATGCCCCCGACCTTCAAGAGATGAAGCTAAGATATGAGCCTGGGAATTCTGACTATAGAACATTTGCTTTGAACTAGTCCATTTTATTCCGCTCTTGTGAAAGCAAAGCTCTAGGGAAAGGAAAAATAGTTCCAAGGTGAAGTCACAGTAGAAAAAGAGTGTATGGGCTCTGGGTTTAGATTAAGCTGAGTCGAATTCTAGTTTTACTGTTTGCTTGCTGTATGATATTAAGATTCCTTTTACCTTTCCTAACATTTGTTTATTCATTAGCAAAATGGGATAATCATTCTGTATCTAACAGTAATAATAATAATAAACAATATGTCATTAACTGAAGTTCTAGGTGGGAATGCCTGGCAAGGGCATCTGGTGAGAGATGGTGCCTTCCGCATATCAGTTTCTCCCCTTTGAGTAGGAAGTGTAGAAGTCCTTGCTTTCCTGGGTAGATGCACTAGTCCCAGTCGGTCTCTGTGGAGCTTAGAACCAGATCTGACACCAGGTTGAGAGCCGGTTAGGGCTCTTCTTTAGGCAAGGCATCTTTGCAGTTTTGAGCAGGATCTCTCTCCCTTCCCCTACCATTTCCAAGGTTCAAGGTATTCTATTTCCCTTGAACTCTCAAGGTAAGAAATTTCTGATAAAAAGACGCCAACTTACAAAATTTAGAAGTCTGTTTTCAGAGAGAAAGTGACTGACATAAAACTCTCTGAGCCCAGAGTGTAGTGCTTCCTAATCAGGAATGAACATCAGAAATGACCTGTGTATACTGCTCAATAGTTAATTTTATTAAAGAAATCTTTAAGCACCCATCCCACTGAATCCCACTGAACCACACTGTTTGAGTTGGAAACTAAGATCCGTGTTTTAAAGCGTCCTTGTTTCAGAAGCATGGTACCAGGCATGAAAGAAGATGGTATGACTGGGCCTACTTAGGGACCTGACCTAGCCTGAATACAGAATCTGCAAGCTGCCATCCACATGGAGCAGATGTAAGAAAGCCCATCTGAAGGCATTGTTATAAATTTTATAAGACTGCAGCCAAAACTGTGATCCATTTATTCTCTGTTGCTGCACATGCTAAGCAGTACCAGGAAAGGGTCTGTGTGATCATGGGAGCTGATTTGCTTCTGTTTTAATCAGTGAGAACATTGAAAGCCACATACGTTGTCCCTCTTGGTGTTCACAGCTCGGAGCTAAATTTAGTGTTTGGTTACCCAGCCCAGGTGGTGCCTGATACATTTCTTTCCTTGTTCTTTTTTACCGGCTTGTGTTCCTGTTTTCATTTTTAGCTATTCTGCTTTATATATATTTTAACATTGCAAGCTGTCTTGGATCCTTTTTTCTAAGTAGGTGGAATATAAATTATGAGTAAATAAATAAAGCTACTGAGGCAATGAGTGACTTCTGAGAAAGTAGGTATCATAGGCGGGCAGACACAGCAGGACTGGATCTTATTATAATGGGTTTTTATATTTTGAGGATAAAACTATAGCTATTAGCTATGAAATATTGTTTATACATTGTTGCCTCTGATATGTTTATTAATTGATTTGTATAAACTCACATAAATAGTTTATCAATATGAATACTTTGCAGTATGGGCTTTTTTCTTCCAATGAATCCAAGGAGAAACACGGTGACAGTATTGCACCCATCAGCTGTTGAGCCTGCTCTCCCCTCCAGAGCGCATCCACCTTCCCCTACTCCTACAAGCCATCCTACCCCAGTTCACTGGAGAAGACTTTCTCCTTTTTCTCTCTATGTTTGCAACGACGGGTCCCCTAGATCATTCCTTTCTCATCATGTACCTTGCCTTCTTCCTCTTGCTCCCTCGCAGCTTCTGCATTTTCTCTCAATTAAGAATGAAGAGGTTCAGTCAATTTCAGTCCCGAAACTGGGAAAAACTGTCAGTGCCTTTAAGGGATTTCCATGTTCTTCATGAAGATGTGCTATGTACACATGCAGAACTCCCTTGGCATGGTCATGAGCTCCATTCATTATTTCATGCACTGGATTTTGCTTTACTGCACCTAAGACGCCTTATTATCCAAACATTCTCTACTGGGTGCAGTGCCACCAAATCCCAAGTGTCCTCCACCATGTGTTGAGTAGATTCAGGCAGATCTGGCCCAAGTTATTCACCAAAGAGGTGAGGAAGCAGAACTCAGGTGCTTGGGCCAGTCCTCCATTAACCTTGAAGAAGTCTTTCATTAAATTTTACTGAGGCTCAGCAGTATCTGGCTTTTAGGTGAAAGTTTCAGAAAGATTATGCATAGGGAGTTTTAGATATCGACATACTTAGTAATGCCCAGATTTGTCAATTTCTCAGTGTGCTCCTACCTCATTTCATTTGTCTTGATTCCCCGAAAGGGCCAGTGGCTGCCTCACATATTGGCTTGTTCAGCCATGATCTATGTTCATCGGTTCTCCTTCTCAAGACAGTCTTCCTGCTCATATTGCCAAGTGGTTACTTATCATTTTCTGCTTTTCTATGTCTCTTTCAGAAAATGTGGGAAAAAAAGTCCAATGGAGTTGGTATATCTAGGTGCAGGTATAGTTGGAAGAATGAAGTTGACATGTATAATGAGTACAAAATACAATTGGAGCATTTAAGATCACATTCAATTTGGTGAATATGATTCACCATTGGACAGTTGACTATACTGAAAGTTAGCGCCATTAAAATTTAGTTAATAAATTATGTTATCAAATTGCTGGTTATTGAGTCAAATTTGAAATTGGCAGTGCTGGAATGTAAAACCAGCAACAGAGTGTTGTTGGTGTCATGCCTTGGTGGTTGCTTTGATGTAAAAAGAAAATGGAGATAAGACCTTCTTGGTCTTACCTATAGTCCCACAGTTTCTGCAGGTTGGGGAAAATGTTGCCCATCACCTTTTCTTCTGCACACACAAGGTGTCAGTCATTTTGACTGACAGTCTAGCAGACAGCGAATGAGGGCCATGAAACCATGGCATGTGGCATACCGCATGTAATCATGTTTTTCATTCTGATTTTAAGTGATTTCTTGCAAGATGAATTGTTTTCATCATGATGTTTAGTTTTCCAATTGCCTTTATTAAAAACAAAACAAAGACAGTAGTAGTAAACTGACAGGGAGATGTTCTTCATTAAAGAAATATTGCTAAGCATCAAATGACACCGTTTTAAATCTAGACTTCAATGCATTTAATCAGCCACATTTCTTAATTGTAATATGCAAATCTTACACGCCTGATTTGAGGGGTTGCTGTTAAACCTTGAGTAGTTTGTGACTTTTTGGGCATGCTCGACCCAGGTCTACCAGTTGGTTCAAAGCAATTTCTTTTTGTGGTTTCCATCTTTCTCCATTCTTTCTAAAACTGCCCAACCTTATTCTCAGTTCCAGTTTGCATTTTCTGTTCCAGTGATAGAGCTGTAGAAATGAGAAACTTAGTTGTACATTATGACCAAGGGATTGATATTACCCAACTCTGTGAAGGATAAACTCGGTGAGGCAAGAGCAAGTATCCCTCTTCTGATGTCTTTTAGTATTAGACTCAATGGGGCAGCAGCTGCAAAAATGGTGAGAGTAGGGATTTGAGCTGCAATAGAGTTGGTACCACATCTTGGATGCTCTCTCTACCTATTAACCATGATTTGGAAAAATTGCCAAACACCCTCAGCCTCATTTCAACCACACTGAAAATGGGATTAATATACTCTAAAAATCATCTTACCATCCACTGTTCCCACTTAACTGAAAACCCTGCTTTATTGGTCACTTTTAGTAGACTTCTTAGAACTATTTTGTGTGAAAATTGTTTTCCTGCACTCTAAAAGACAAAATTATGGGGTACCTGAATGGCTCAGTCTGTTGAGCTTCCAGCTTCAACTCAGGTCATGATCTCGTGGTTCTTGGGTTCAAGCCCCGTGTCAGGCTCTGTGCTGACAGCTAGCTCGTGAGCCTGGAGCCTGTCTTCAGATTCTGTGTCTCCCTCTCTCTCTGACCCTTCCCTGCTCTCTCTCTCTCAAAAATAAATAAAACATTAAAAAAATAAAAAATAAAAAAAATCAAAGTAAAATGATTTTATATCCCAGTTTATAGTGGTGTGTGAGTTCCCTGAAAATGTGATATGTGGTTTTCCCATTGTTCTGTCTTTAAGACTCAGCTAAGGACCTGATGTAAAATCCAATAGACTCTGAATTGATTTTGTAATGTTGAATGAATGAGTGAATGAATGAATGAATCTAGATAATGCAAACCATTTCTTGCTCCATGACCCTTAGCTGTAGTAAGTCGCTGTCATTACTTGTGGTTGCTGTTGTAACAGAAGTAGAATAGAAAGTAAATCAGGAAACCTTTTTGTAGGACTGTGAAATATGTGATGTATTTTAAGTTATAAGAAAGCAGCCGTATCCCTACATACTTCTCTACTTATAAGGACTTGTTCATAGCCTTGCACGATTAATCATTTAATAAAGCCCTCTGCTGATGATGCCACTGGAAATGATAAACCTTCTTTCTGTGGTCTCCAATGGCCCTTGTTCCAGAGATGGACATGGCTACTTGGCAGAGAAAGAAAGATCTCTACTCACTCATTTCTTTGTTCTTTTGTTTATTCTCTATTATTCCACTTAGCGAAAGGCTTTCCAGGGGAGGTCTGTAGTTAATCTGCAATCATTCAATCACCTAAAAAGGAAACCTAAAGGTCACATTTGTATAAACTGTCTACTATCTACCAGGCTCTGTCCTAAACATGAAGTGTAGAAGTTTAATAGGATATAGTTCACATGACCAATGCGTTTCCAATTCAGTATAGAGACAATAAAAAGTGTCAATCCTACATCATAAGAAGGATGTAAAGGCATGCCCAGGATGCCACAGGAAGACATAGGGCCAGGCTTGGGGTCAGGCATGCTTTCTGGAAGGAGTATGCTTCAAAGTGGGGCATGGAGGTGTGTGTGAAAGGGTGTTCAGACACAGATGGATCTGCGGGGAGCTGTTTCTGTTTTGGTTCATCCTTTTCCCCAAGCATGGAAAAGTGGCATCCTGAGGGGTAACCAATGGCAGAGGCAGTAAGGCAGCTAATAGGCAGGGGAAGAGGAGCCCAGTATACAAGAGAGAGTCGGGCCATGGAAGTGACACTTGACAATTTAGTTTTGAACTTCTCTCTTATTTCCAGTAAACCGATTTCCTTGACATTTTCTTGTGGCATTTGAAGCAGGGAAAAAAGTAGATTTTTTCTTTATCATATTGTTTTCCTTTTCTCCCTCTTCAAAATGATTTATCTGGTCTTTCTCCAAAAGTCAACACTCCTCAGAGCCTTTTAAACAGTGTGAGCATTTTACAAGGATACACATTTGAGCTCCTCAGTCTGTGTGGGGGATGGTTTTCATGTGTGTGTGTCATACATGTATGTGACATACTAAGGACCCCAGGAACTAGACAAGCTGCTGGGTGCATGTTCGGAGGACTGCCCAGGTCAGCTCCACTCTGTGTATGAATGACCACACCCAGTCTCTAGTCTCTTGCTTATCCTCAGGTGCCTGGCTCTATTACTCACTGAATGTGTGATCATGAAAAGACCAATTAATTTTAATCTTAGCCCAAGCAAAACATAATTAGAAAAATCTGCTAGAAGAATAACATATGAGGCATTCCAAAGCCAAAAGCAGGTCAAATTCTGCCATGAAGACTGTCTCCGGAAACTGTGCATTTTTACTCTTCTCTCCATATGCCAGAACCACCTTTAAAGAGATATTACTCAGAAGTGCAGCATCAGAAGGAACTGAGAAAGACCTGGTTGGATGAGGGAGACAGTCTCATTTTCCCTATCTTTAGACTGAAAATACTATGGCTATGCCAGAAGGGTAGTGTAAGACTTAACAGAATGACATGTGTAAACTGTAAAGTGCTCTGTGAACACAAAGTATAATTTTTATTGGACCGATACTTGCTATACCAAATTTATGCCTAACTCCCTGATGGACAGTGGCCAATATTTCAGATAGTTCATGTTAAGGATCTCCCCTTTTACAGCTTTGCATTTTTCAGCACTGCCTGTCAGAACCCATTCAGACTCTCACATTGCTTCTCTCTTGGCTCAGTCCAGTGATTCAGAGGGGTAGGCCATCTTCAAACTCACTTCCAGAAGGAATCTGTCAGAATTTTTAAAAATCTTTGCTTCTTTTTAAAAATATTTTATTTTTTAAATATTTTTAATATATTTATTTATTTTGAGAGGGGGGCAGGCAGAGAGAGGGAGAGAGAGAATACCAAGCAGGCTCTACATGTGAAGAGCCCCACGTGGGGTTTGATCCCACGAACTGTGAGATTGTGACCTGAGCCAAAAATCAAGAGTCAGATGCTTAACCAACTGAGCCACGTTGGCATCCCAAAATTTGCCAGGATTTTTGACTCACAAAAACCTCATAGGAATGTTCTTACTTGCCACAGCTTGCACCCATGGAGTCCCAGAGACACAGCAGCTCATACCTATTGGCCGTGAGAGGAGGCCCATCTGTGCTTCCCCCTGTGGGGTGCTATAGCCAAGTGGCAATAATAAAATATACCATCTCAGCATGCTTAAATCTCTGTTGGGTCTCCATTTTTCTTTCTTTAAACGCTTACAGAAAAAATGGAATTTATAATCAGAAACCATAAAATGTCTGATTTATTACTCATCCTGATGACAATATTTAATAACTCGTGTATATTTTATCACATCTTTCTATGCTCTGTTGTGTAATTTTACTTAAAGAGATTCCATCCTCTATGTCAAGCTATCTTTGGCACCAAAGGGGAAAGGTAACCTTTTGAGCAAGGAGTCTGGAGGGGCTGTGAGAATGCTCAGCATCCCGAAGGTGGTTTGGGAAATCTTGGGTCCCTAGGGTAGCTCTATCTCTTTCCCAAATGGTGAGGTTCTCACTATACCTGTCCCGTGAGGTATGTCAGGACTTCCTCATCTACTTGAAACATGGAAAATTCTCTGCTTAGAGATTGATTCCTTTGGGTCTTGAAGACCTTACCTTTTCAGGTGTTCTCTGTTAAAGTTCTAGTTCCTTGGAAGGAAAACTTGATATGAGGGAGATTGGGGATTATGTACCAGGCAGTCAAAACCTTCTGTGAGAAGGAGATCCAGGGCAATGGCTAGAAATGGGAAGAAAACGCCTCAAAAGGACATAAGCAGAAGTGAGGACCAGAATAAGGTTATCATACTTGACCCTCTAAAAATTTTTTTTAATGTTTATTTATTTTAGAGAGAGAGAGAGAGAAATAGAGTGTGAGCAGGGGAGGGGCAAAGAGGGAGGGAGACACAGAATCCAAAGCATACTCCAGGCTCTGAGCTGTCAGCACAGAGCTCAACGCAGAACTTTAACTCACCGACTGTGAGATCTTGACCTGAGCCAAAGCTGGACGCTTAACCAACAGAGCCAGGGGCCCCCATACTTGCCCATTTTTATTGGTCTATAGACTTACCCTATTAAACTCCTTTCTTCTGGATCCAGCATCTCTTAAATGAAAGAGAGTAGGAGACACAGCTCTCTGCCTGAATGGAGGCCCCAACACCCTAAATACTTCAGTGTTTACCTCCCCCAAATAAGAATTGTATCTTCCTAATATACAAACTTCCCAATCAGGAAATCAGTATGATGCCAACCCAACTTTCCAAGCCACAGAACGCATTCAAATATTGCTAATTATCCTAACAAAGTCTCTTTTTCCTTTCTGACTGAGGATCTTTTCCAGCAACACACATTTAACTCAGGTGTCTTAAACCACAGTCTCCTTCAATCTGAAACAGTTCCTTGGCCTTTGGCCTCTCATTGGACGTCCAGCATATTCAGTACTTCCCTACTGTGGAATGACTCTGAACCTGGGTCTGTTTCACCTTTGTTTATGATCAGGTATTCTTGGCAGGAATATCACAGAAGTGGCATAGCCGTCAGGAAGACATCAGAAAGCACAGTATCTACAGTGTTCTACTCCTGGAGATGTTGAACTTGATTCTTTGGTCAAGGTAGGGGCTGCTGCGTGTTTCCATTGTGTGGAAAACCTTTCCTGGAAACAACATTCAAAGTCATCTTGATTCCATGCCCCCACTCCCAACCCCAATTTTTCACACTCCTGCACTTAAACTGAAGTAAGTTTAATGAGGTTAATTCAGCAGCATAGGGCAAAATAGAGGGTTTCAGCAAGGTGAGAATTGGAAATATTCTGACCTGTCAGCTTAGTATAGTTGTAATACCTTTGGAAGGACTCCACCAGCTTCAACTTCAAAATATTCTCAATTATTTTTTGAAAAATGTATTTATTTGAAAAATACTTATTTTGTTTTTCACCTTCTGAATCACAGGAAGAGATGAATCCAGCTACTTGGAGTCTCATGGATAAAATTCCAAAATGATCCTCTGCTCAAGCTGTAGCTGTTCTCTTGAAGTCTTAAATAGTTGTCCCAAATTCCTTTCTTCTCTCTAGATTCCATATATAGTATTCTTTGTGTTTCAATGGTCTGTGGCCTTAGAACATTGGGAAACTGAAAGAATGATCTATGCAACATGTCCATTTTAGGAAGTTTGTGTCCATGTGATTGCATTTATGATTTATTTTTGTTTGTTTGTTTTTCTTTGCTCCCTGGTTTTGCCACCTTCAAGAATTACAATAGCAGAATACAGCCACAGTGGGCTAGAGAGGTAGAGACAGGAGTCACAGAAAAATCAACTTCCATCTTTTACTTGGTTTCCCCACACTGCCCGACCCATCTGGGCAAATCTCTAAATCTCTCCTAACCCAACAGGCAAATCATAAAACTTTCCATAAAAACAACTAAGAGGACCAATTCTGAGAGTGACATTCTGCTCACTCTTTTTTGAATCACTGCTGAAGCCTTAAAGAGCTTCCACTCCCTTTTGCCACCAACCCTGGGCAACAGATCTCTTGTGCATGCTTAGTTCCATGGCTAACAGACCTTGGTCTAATGCTAAATTATAGTCTAGAGAAAGAGAGGACTCAGGGGGGGCAGATGATCACAGGCTATAAATACCTTCAAGGAAACAATGCAAATGAGGGAAGGGAATTATTCATTTGCTCAGCAGGTGCTAGGGCAAGGAGCAGTAGCCTGGAGCTGAGGAACAGAACATTCAGGGAGGGATTAGCAGAAAAGCTCCTCACACAGTTTCCTGCCCAGGGCTCTGGATTTAGGAGTCCAGCATCAGGTGCTAAGGACAGAAGCATGATAATAGATACTGGGAAGCACTCCTGCCAGATTCAAGAGTCACAGGAGCAAACCCAAAGCTTTCTGGTTATTATCTGTATTCTTAGGATGACATCCACATAAATTCCTTTGCCTCCAGCATTTAATTTCTAACCTGACTGTTCAGGAAGCAAATTCCTTATGTCTGATCCTTTGTGACAGCTGAAAGACTAACTCCAAGTTTCACTCTTCCTTTTGCCCCTAAAACTGAGAGTGTCTATAGTGAAGCCATAGTGACTAGTGCCCAGCTCTGGTAATCCCATATGAAAAGATGTGGGGCTCCTGAGCCAGATTTTGTAGATAGAGAACTGATACTCTTGGATGCTTAAAACTAAAAACAGCAGGGGGAAAAAAAAATCCACTAATAAGTATTACTGATTACATTATTATTTAGCTGCTTTTGAATATGTGCTTTTTGAATACTCAAAAATAAATATTAGGTGGAACAGAAAGAACATAAGGATTCACCTGAATTCCATCTCTTCCATAACTAAATGAATGCCATTGAACAAGTGTTAACTTAGCTTTTCTGAGCCTGAAAAACTAGGATAATAATGTCTACCCTGACAGCTGGTGTTAGATTCAGGTAAACAAACTAGCATCTGCCTGGACAGTCACATAACAAACATATAATTTTTCTATTTCTCCCCTCCAACACTTTCCCCCAAATTTTCTACCTTCCCAGAAGTATGGAGATTTGGGGACTCAGTTATATATATGTACACATGTGTGTGCATGTGCGCGTGTGCACGTGTGTGTGTGAGTGTGTGTGTAGATAGGTAAATGTAGATATCGATATAAATACATATTTTGTGAACTCTTCACCCATTCTATCACTACCTACTTAGTACAAAAGGAGGCACATGATAAGCACTTTAGAAATACTAAGTGGGGTGCCTGGGTGGCTCAGTTGGATGAGTGTCTGACTTCAGCTCTGGTCATGATCTCACTGTTTGTGGGTTCAGGCCCGGCCTTGGGCTCTGTGCTGACAGCTCAGAGTCGGGATCCTGCTTCGGATGCTGTGTCTCCCTTTCTTCCTCTCTTCTTGCTCCTGTGCTCTGTCTCTCTCTTTCTCAAAAATAAATAAACATTAAAACATTTTTTTTAAAGTACTTACTGAGTTATATTCCACTGGGTGGCTTTGTTAACATCTCCCCAGACATCCTTAAACTGGAGATTCTTATTTTATGTCTGGTCATTTCTGCTGTTTTCAATCTAGGAAATGAATTTGTGGTAACAGTTTTCACTATTGTTTGATATTATAAACATGTGTGTAGACTTTACTTACCTCTCTAGATCCCAGCACCTCTGAGAGGTAAACCGGCACAGGTGATCTGGGTCAGCCCTCTACCTTGTGATGAATCTCAGAGCACATGATAGACACATAGCTTAGACACAGACATCACTTATTAAGTTTTTAATAATACCTACATATGTCTTTTTAAGTTCTAACCATTTTCATCTAAAAACTAGCTCTCTGCTCTTATATCCTGATTCAGCTAGGTCTTTCTCTGGGGCATCCAAAGATAACTTTAATCACTGGTGGAAATTGAGGATCTATTGCCATCTGGAATCCCCACCTAGTTCAGTGCTCCATGGAATTCCAGACTCAGAAGTTCCTCATTGTGGCCTTTTGTAAGGTCGCTTCTGGTCTTTGGAAATATCCAGTCATAAAAGGCATTTCTTAGTAGTGAACTGCATTTCATTAGCCTCTGTGGGAATAGTCAGTGACTTTCATATTGAAAGAAATCCATATATTCCCAAGTGATTTGCTTTCCCATGTAAATTTCCTATATTTTTCAGTCCTGATTTCACTACTTTCTGATCTCCTGTGGAGGGCCTTGCTCAACTGTCCAACTGAATTTGGGTCTCAATTATTTGCCCTTCATTTGACTGTCCTCATTAACACACACTGAGCACTTACTATGACAAATTAAAACAATATGAACATAGGCAAATGTTTCTTTTTTACAATCCTTAATCTCAAGAGTTGGAGGAGGCATAGCAATCATGTAAAGTATGTGGATTTGGAGTCAGAAACACTGGAGGTGAAACTTATGTTGGTTACTTACTCACTCTATAACCCTGGGTAATTTACTTGATCCTGCTGGGTTTCCATTTGGAGATAATAAAACCCACCTAAAGAATAATTGTGAGGTCTCGTTACACATGCAAAACCACACTGCCGCTGACATAGAGCAGCCAATATGTAGTAGACACTAGTATCACAGACACACTGAATGCAGTGTACTAACTGTGAGAATGTGCTGCAGAATTTTCCTCCCCCAGTAAGAAAAGCTTGTAAAGGCACTAAGGAAGTTTAGGGGAGAGAAAGATTATTTCAACTTTCTTTTAGGAAAGAACAGAAAGATTTTAGGATTGTCATATGTTTAAAATATGATTCATTCCTTTCCAATCACTGAGTACCTTGCCGTCATACTGTTTAATGCTGTTGATGAGGCAATACAATGGATTGGACAGCAAGGACCCACTTGCACCCCAGGGAGACAGGGCTGAGGCGTCCATGGTTATTCAAAGCCCACATGCCATACGGTGAGGGTCACACAGCAGCAGGGTAGGACCAAACAGCGTGCTGTGTCCATCTCTGTCATGAACAGGGAACAATTTTGCACAGCGTTCTTCTCTTTGTCTAATGTGAATTAGCTGGGATTTAGAAAATTGGGTGAAATCCAGGGAAGCTTCATAGAGGGAAGAAATATTCTAACAAAGTACCTGAGAGAATATCTTGTCTGTAGGGGAAGGGTAACATGACACCACGTCGCAGTACAATGCTACATATGCATTACAGTTTTCCAGAAAAAAAAAAAAAAAACAGAGGATTTAGGATGTGTGTGTGTACACAATAGGTTGTGTATTTGTGCATGTATACATTTATATATTTTATATATGTATATGTGCATATCGACACATATATATATAAATATATGATATTAAAAATATATATTTATTTTAAAGAATTGGCTCATGTGAGAGTAGAAGCTGGCAAGTTTACGATAGAGAAGGTCTGCAGGCTAGAAATCCAGGGAAGAGGTGATGCTACTACTGTTCAAGTTCAACGGCTGCTGGAAGAATCTTCACCTCTCCAGGGAAGTTAGGTTTTTCTTTTCTTCTTTTATTTAAGTTTATTTATTTACTTTGAGAGAAAGAAAGTGAGCTAGCAGGGGAGGGGCAGAGAGAGAGAGGGAGAGGGAAAAAATCCCAAGCATATTGTGCACTGCCAGCACAGAACCTGATGGGGAGCTTGAACTTATGGAACCATGAGGTCATGACCTGAGCAGAAATCAAGAGTCATACCCTTAACTGACTGAGCCACCTGGTCACCCCACGTCTGTATTTTGCTGTTAAAATTTTCAACTGATTGGATAGGAACCACCCACTTTATGGAGAGCAATCTGCCTTACTCAAAACCTTCAGATTTAACCCCATTTAAAATCTACCCTTACAGAAACATCTAGAGTAATGTTTGCCCTGATACCTGCTGCTGTGACCTAACCAAGGCAACTCATAATACCAACTGTCAGAGCATGATGGAGAAGTCACTTCACAACACACATGCTTTACTGCCCCCTTCATTCCTAGAGTGCCTCACTGACAGTGGAATTTGGATGGAACTTCACATGCAGAGGGGGGGAGTGTGGGAAAAGGTAACTCACAACTGATGAAGAAGTACGTATTTGCAGAAAATAAAGTAGAGGGAGTAAATATTATCTGTTAATTTTCAATTGGTGCTGAGGCAGGCGATTCTTAGCCTAATTATAAAGATCCCTGAATGCTGTGTTGAAAAATTTCAGCTTGGTGCAACTAGCAGTTGACAAAAGCTAAAAGTTGCTACTTCATTTTATTCCCTCCTTTTTCACTTAAGAAAACAGAAGGAGAGGAAAAAGTTCAAGAACGCCATGTGTGTCGGAGCCAATCTATATTAAAGGCACAGAAGCCACAGTCCCAGGGACAGTAAATGTGTGGCATATCCTGGGTACACGTTCCTACTGAGGTTAGGAAAGATGGCAGTGCCAGTAAAAGGAAAGAACCCTTCTGCTCCTCTGCCTCACATCGAGCAAGTGGCCCAAGCAACCCTCATAAATGAGAAATCAGGGATTTCTCTTTGGCTGTTTGCTGCTTGTCAAGACCTACACATCAACACATAACCTTTCCACGCCAATTACAGTGTATCTCAAATAATTAAAAAGGGAAATTCAAAACATTAATATTTCATATCCAAAGGTCGTGATATCTCCAGTCTCCTTTCTGAATCTGGTGATAGAGAACTTTCATGCTTCCCAACCATAATGCCATAAAATCCACACTGAAATCATGTTCCCTCTCAAGGTGCTGGGAACCAGATCCTGTCCACACTGTGGCCAGATTCCCAGAGACCTTTGGGTTATAGTCATATTCACAGCCTTGGGATTGAGAAGAACAATAATAGCACCTGGTCTACTCCCATCGTTGTGCAAATGAGAGAACCCAAGTCTGGAGAGGAGCGGTTTTCTCTGTGGTACACACTCATTTCTGGAAGAATTAAGACTAGAACTGAGTTTTATGACTCCAGGGAGGTATATATTCTCTTTGGCTTAAGTTAGACACTCAGTGCCTGATACATTGTAGCGGAAAGGTGGCAGGACGAAAATGACAAACCAGTGACAAAAAGTCTATCCAAAGGTACTTCCTTCAAAGGTGCTGAGCTGTGATAGATTTTTAAGGTAAGCATTTTCATGACAAAACAGGAGAAAGGGCATGCATCTTTGTATATGCGAATGACCTGCTGTTCATAGGCATATGCTTTAAAATGGGAAGAGTCTAATTTATAATTAAATGACCCCATATTTATGTATGTTGTTGAAGGTGGCATATGGTAGCTACAAATAATAATATTTAAAATTTATTCAATACTTAATACGAGGCAGGAGCTATTCTAAGCCCTTCAAAGGAATCAAGTCAGTTAATCTTTGCAACAATCCTGTGAGTTAGACACTATCAGTGTCCCTATTTTTCAGATAAAAAAACTGAGGTGTTATAAGTTATTAATGCATCCAGGGTCTCATGGATAGAAAAATGGAGAAGCTGAAATTTGTGACTCTGGAGATAAGGTTCTTAACTCCTGCACCATGAGGCATTTGGCTTTAGATCTAGAGAAAAGATCATCTGTGTAAAGTATGATCTTCCACAAATAAAATATTATCTGTGAAAAGTATGATCTTCCATAGATAAAAGGATCTAGCACAGGAAAACACTGGAGTCCAAGTAAAATACCAGTCAGTGAGCTCCAAGAAGAGAGCACAGTGTAAGAAATCTCGCAAGAGGGAACATGAAGGAAGAAGGTGAGCAATGTTATCTTGAGTGGTGATAGAACCATGCCCTGGAGAGATGGATTGGCAAATCTGGGAGGGATAATATCTCCAGTAGTTCCTGGGGCAAAATACTCAAATTCAGAAAAATAAGATCCTTTCTAGGACTTTAAAATGGCTAATATATTGAGTATTTCCAAAACCAAGATCCAATTTGTAGGCCTCAGATTGCATTGTCTCATTCAATCTTCACAGCAAACCATTAAGTGGGTAGTGTTAGTACTTCTATTTTCTGAGGCCCAGAAACTTCCAGAATATGAGAGCTCAGACTTATCAGATGGTTAAGAACAGAGTTGAGTCAATGTGGAGACTCAGAGAGTTGGGTGAGGGCTCTGGGATTTCTCACTCTAACGTGAGGGCTAGTTTTTAGAAGTGGACCAGGGTTGATGGAGGTTGCAGTTTTGATAAGCAAGCAAGTGTGAAAAAAGTGGGTGCCATACAGGTGATGCATGGTCATTGGACTAATTCGAGTGATCATTTCACTATGTATAGAAATACGGAGTCATTATGTTGTATACCCAAAACTAATATAATGTTAGATGTCAATTATACCTCCATTGAAAATAAAAACTGGCACCATACATAGCCTGGGAAGCATGGCAGATGGAATCCATCCATTCACTTATGTTGACCACTCATCATATTCTAGGCACTGTGTGTACAACAATGAATGGGAAAGGCTCCTGCCCTCATAGAGCTTACTGCTTGACAGGAATCACTGGTAAGGAAAAGAGAAGAGAGAACTGGTATATCTCTGAAGCTCAATCTACTGTGGCAGAGATGTTCCCTCAAACAGCACTTTTTACACTGTTTCAGACAGGTGGGGGACCCTGCAGAGTGTCGGCTGACACATAAAAATGGCCTTCTACATTTCTGCTGACATGTCATCTGTATCTGATGGAGCAACATCTTCATTATGAAATTAGATGAAAATTCTGATGCAAAGACTAATAGATAACATCCCACGCTCTTCCTCAGGAGCCAGAGCCGCAGAAAGAGCAAAGAGCAAGGAACGGATCCAGAGCCTGCCCCCACCCCATCCTATTCCATTTTCAAACCCACCTGTCATCTCCCCACAAACATCATTACCTCACAGAGGGGATGGTGTCTCATTGCATTATCAGCCACCACTACAACAAAAGAGCTTTTTGTACTGAGGCTAATGTGAAATTATGGAACAACTAGATAAATTTTATACAAGAAGTTCCCTGATGGGGCAGTGCTCCCTGTGCACCCAGGACCTGTTATTTCTAGCACTAGAGTGAGCAAACTTTCTATTTAGGAAGTCTGTACATAGAAGCCATTAAAGATTAGAGAGATGAAATTGTTCAAAAAGTAAGCCCAACACCCTGAAGCCCCATGGGCTCATTCTTTCCGCTCTGGGGAGGGAATAGGAGTGGGTTACTCCTTTGAGAGACTGAGCACCTGGCTCTCTGTCTCTTCCTCATTCTCCATAGTTTTCCCAGGAAACACCCCTCTGCCATGTTAGCTGTGCTGAGCCAGCACAGTTTCAACTTGGTTGTTGCATGAGGGTAAGCAGGCAAAAGCAGGGCCCCGTGGAGCCACGGAACAAGTCCAATGTCCCCCTGTTCATTTCACTCTGCCCTCGCTAAATGCTCCTTTTGCTTGATCCCTGCCATCTACCTGTGTGCTAATGTCCCCACTATGAAAACTACCAGTTCTCCTTGAATAAAACTAAACCTGCAGACTCCCATCTGCCACGGAGAGAAATGTGGGCTAAGAGGGGTTGCTGGGTTTCTTGGGCCATCATGTCTAATTCCCCAGAAATTACTGTCTCTGACTCACCCTCTGCCCAGGTGTGAGAAGAACCTCTGCCCATGGCCAGGGCCATGAAAAGGAAGCCTCTTAAGTGCTCTGAACAGGGTTCTGTGTTTTAGCTAGTGGAGCAGACCACTCTCCAGTCCTAGATTCAGTTATTTTTGCTCAAATTTGAGCTCTGTACCTTGGTTTCTAGAGTTAACTGTGCTCATGTGGAACCCCTGTCTCACTAATGCAAGAGGGAAGGATTTCTCCATGGGGCTATTGTCTGACTTTCCTCTCCTGTTTCCTGGGCTCCACTGAAGATTCAGATGAGATCCCTACACCCCAAAGTGAAAGGGGCAAAAGAGGTCAGAGATGTTAAGGGATCCTTCTTGCAAAGCTTTGACCAGGACCAGGGCAGAGCCAAACTTTGTCAATAGCTGTTCTGCTTTTCTAGCAAGAGGGAAGGTGGCCACATGGGCCTCCTGGGTTTCTATGCTCCCCTGAGGAGGAGATCTCTGGAGATGGCTTCTGATCCTACAGTTTCCATCTGTCCTCCTTGAGGATACCAAGAACATTCATTTACAGAGTGCCTCCAGTATGGTAGACTATTTTATGTACCTCATCTCTTGCAGTCCTCATGATAAACCTGCAAGTGGTCACAATCACCTCCATTTTACAACTTGGGAACCAATAGCTTAGAGTGGTTAGGTTAACTGGCTAGTAAAATCCACTGAATCTAACTCCAATGCCCCATTGTGCAGCTGGGTCCTTAGGTCTACTTCCTGTCTGTTATTAATTCAACTCTGTTTAGTCCCCAGTTTACTGCATTTCTCCCCACCACTATTAGGACTTGAGGCTGAGACCACAGCTATATTCCTCCAGGCCTTTCCTTTATCTCCCCAGCATCCTTCCATCCCACCCCGAGGGGGCTGCTTCCCACTTGACCATCCAGAAACCACACTACTAATGTTACATTGGGACTCATTTTTCTTTTTCATGTGAAAGACATATCCTCAACTCCCAATGACTTGGCAAAGCTCTGATAGTCAACATTTACTCGTTAGCACTGACACTCTGTCCTTCTTCCTGGGGTTGGCCATGCAGTGGCTGAGCCTTTGGGGTTGAGGGAAATTTGTCTTTGTAGGTTGGTAGGAGATCTAGGGTTAAGATCCAACAACAGAGAATTTCGGTTGCGGCTTACTAACATGCCAAACACACTGTTGAGGCATGGACCCTTTTTCCAAGTGCCAAAGAGAAACTGATTTTGCTGCTGATACATCAAACAGCTGTGCCTCAGTAGAAGTGTACACTACATGAGGCTCTTATCTACACGCTCCCCCCCACCCCGGTATCAGAGACACATTCTACTATAGATAGCAGAAACCCAGATTCCTAGACTTAACTACAAAACATGAAGTCCAGAGACAGACAGGCTCCATGATGTCATCAGCAACCCAGGATCTTCTAGCCTTCCCCTCTGCAAACTTTAGTGTCAGATTCGTGTCCTCATAGTTGAAGGGTGGTTGTTTCACCTCCACTGTCACTTTGATTTCCAGGCAAGAAGAAAAAGAGGTAAGAAGGAGAAGTGGTGCCAGAATCAGGAAACAAAACTGCCACAACTGTCCGGAAGGTTTCCACTTCCAGACCACAAACCAGATCCTCATCATGTGGCTGACCCCTGGGTGCAAGGGAGGTGAGGAAAGTGGTTTCTAGTTAGGCTTGCTGGTACCTAAACAAATCCAGGGCTAGTTGAGTAAGAAAGATTGGGAGAACACATATTAGGTAAAAAAAAAAAAAACTAATCGTGTCAGGCACAGGCAGGTATTTCTTGCTTTGTAGATGTTTTTTAGGATACAGAGGAAGCCATTAGAAGGAAACTCTAACATTCTAGACTGCTCTTAAAGGCAGAGCTCTCCACTGGCTCTCACATTGTCAATTACAAGGCTCTCTTAACAGTGACCCCTCCTCATCTCTCATCCCATCAATTAGTTGTCCAGTGCTGCTTCAAACACTGTGTTCTTCCCCTGCAGTTTTATAGTGAAGGAAGGATTATTAATTTTGTCTATTATATAAAAAGATATTAAAATTAGTATGACAGCAGGTAGAACAGCTCAAAATGGGTCACGCTTTTACCTTTTTGTAAAAGCTCTCAGTGAATCCCCATTTCCAACAAAATGAAACCCCAAATCTCTAGCAAACTATATGGGGTTTTTCTTACCAGCATCACTTCCCACCATTCCCACCATTTATCACTTTTTTTAAGAAACAAGCCATGATGAGGGGGCACCTGGTTGACTCAGTCAGTAGAAAATGTGACTCTTGCACTCAGGTCGTGAATTTAATCCCTTCATTGGCCATAGAGCCTACTTAAACAAACAAACAAAACAAACAAACAAAAAAACATGATCTTTTAGATAGACTTTTATTTATTTCTTTTTTCTGCACTTTCCTAGAATAATATGATCCCTCTTCCCCAACTGGCAACTTCCTATTTCCCACCTATCTGACAAAACCTACAAAACCCATCTTATATGCTAAGTATTCCCCTACTCCCTTGATCCTCATCTCCAAAAGCTCACACTTCCTAGATATCACTATCTTTGCCCCTTCACACTGTTGATAATTTGTATACAGGTCTGTCTCCTCTATTAAGTTATGAGCCACTGAAATGTGAACACAGGCACTTAATACACCATTGTATCTAGAACAGTATTTGTTACATTTTAGTTACTCATTAGATTATTATAATAGCACTGTTCTGGCACTTTATATGAAAATGGTACTATTATTGTTAGCCCCACCTTGCATATGACAAAATCAGCGCAGGAAGAAAGTAACTTGATGCATTTATACCTTCATGAGTGAAAGGGCTTTGACTGGAAACTTGGCTTCTGGCTCCATTGTCTATACTTGTAGTCATTGCTCAACACTGCTTCCCAGTAACATATCTGATTAAAGAATGAATGAGGCCATAGATACTGTCCAGCTTCTTTTGAAAAATGTTTTTTTGTACTGCAGGGAAATGTGTGGTTCATTCCCCTTCAGCTTATGACTCAGTTTTGACCCATCTGCCATCCCAGTTTGCCTGCCTTAAGCAGTGAGCCTGGCACAGGTGGGGGCTGTTCTCCCTTGGGTTCAGTCCCAGCTTCAGTCCCCTTGGGTCGAAGGTCACTCTGCAGCATTCTGACATAGCTCTCTCGTGACCCCTGTGATCCCCCCCCACTCTGCCTGCGCCCTCCAGCCCTCCTTTCCATTTCCCTGTCACAGATGTAAAATCCACGCAGCCATCTCTGACGCTAACCACAGGCATTCAGGAACAGTCTTGCTCCAAATCCTGCCTCCTATTTTCATATTTCCTGTGGCGTTTTATAGAAATAGCAGAACAATTGCTCATCCACAGGGGGTAAAGAGAACAGGATTTTATATAATTAAATGTTAAAGTGACAAAGTTTTTAGCCTATGGGGGAAGTAGCAGGAAGGAAAGGTGGGATGGGGATGGCCCAGGGTGAAGGAGAAGCCTGGGCTGTGCATCACTGATGCAGAATCCAGCTTCATTCTCTCTCTCCTTCTTTCTCTTTTTTACCTGTGACAAGGACAGTGGATATTATTTGTGCCTTTGGTTCTGCCCCTCCTTCTATCAAGTTGTAATAGCAAGCTCCAAGTGGTGATGGGTCTCTGCCAAATGCTGTTTGGTGTCACCTGCTTCCAGAGGGACCTCTGGAGTTTAAAAATGTTGATAATTTCTTTCTATCTTTTGCATTGGGGGAAGAGGAAACAAAAATGGCAGCTCATCTCCCAAAAGAAACATTCTTAACATGATAGCAGACAGAGAACAGAAACATCTGTCTGTAGCAAGCATGCTCAGGGTTTCCCCATAAACACAGGTTTCCATGAAAACCAAACAAAGGAACATAAGAGAAAGGCCAGGCAGGCACATTCCACTTCAGCTCGCAGATGTAAATGAGTCTTATACCCTCATTCCTTTTAAGGGCAGGGGACGGAAAGATAAACCTGGGTCCCCAAGGCTGCACCCAGCCTGTACCCAGGGCCGGCCTCACACGTGGCCTCGTTCGCACACGCACGGGTGCACATATGCATGCACTTCGGTCATTTGTTCCTTTCATGTGTGCTAAGTGAAACATAATTACCCACTTTGTCACGTTGCATGTGACTTTGACGGCGCAGTGTGTGGGCGTTTTTAAAAAATACATTAGAAGGTCCTCAAGGGGAAAGAGTGTTCCTTTTGGAATTTGTTTCAGGACTTTTATGTGGTTCTAAACAACAGAATCACCAGAACCAGTTCTCCCAGTAAGGAGACGCTGCTTCTTCCCCACAGCCTATCACCTACAAAAATAGAAAGGACAGAAAAGGAAAAATAGGGTGGGAAAGGGCATTGAGAGGCATACCCATAAGGCTTTAACAAGAAGAGGGGGAAGGACAAAAAGGGAAACAATGGGGCAAAAATGCACTGTAATACACCACTTGTGCATGACAAATTCTTTCCAAAACTAGGCAGGGATGTTCCTGCAGGAATCCTCTCACTACACCTTCCAAACATCCTACTTAAGTATGCATTTAGTGCCTTTCCCAAAGCCCTGTACTCAAAGACTTATTTCTCTTTCTCACATAGACTCCTCCCTCCCAGACATGCAAAACTCATCCCTCCTGCAATAGGCAGCCCTCACTCCTCTTCACCAGCATCCTCCTCATTACCCAGTTCCCTGCTGTCTACACGCTTGCATTTACGTGCATGCATACACACATATGCACATGCAGGCACATGTATGCAGACATCACACACACATAGATACAGATACACATACACACATGTGTGTCCCTGACCCCTCAGTGCCTTCACTTCTTTGTGGACACACACTACACTCTGCAAACAGAGCTTGCACACATTTGGAACCAATAAATGCTGATAGGTAGCAGGCTGTGAGTTTCCTTAAATGTGAAGCCTACCCATTACTGCAGTTAACTGACATTGCTGCACTAACCATAAGGCAGCCTGCCTATAATAAAAGTGTAGAGGGGAGAGGTGGTGGGATCTGAGCCACATGCAGGGTTTATAGCACAGGACACAGGAAAGCCATAGCATTTTCCTTTTTGGTAAAGTCAGGATGCACTATTTGATTTATATTATCAATACCTAATCATCTTTTATTGGTGGCAGATTGATTTTCTGTTCATATTTTTAATGTATTAAAGCATAATAATCTGAATAACTTTCATCCCTGGTCAGCTGATTAAGAACAATCACCACCGAATTGCTTATTAAGAAGCTTGAATGAGCTCCTCATGAAAGCCCTTTTGGAAGGGAACAGACATGCTAAATGAACTGGTCGTCTCTAAAATGAAGTTGTCTTGGGGATTCCGTATCAATTGTCTATGTGTCTGGGTCCACCTTTGGCCACAGAATGGCAGGTCTCAGGGGCTTGTCAGACTCACTCACTAAACCTTTCATTTTGGTTTCATTCCAGGCAAGTACTTCGTTAAGCCGAGGGTGCCGAGGGTGCAGATGAATTCCATTTCTAATCTGCCTGACTGTGTGAACTTGGCTCAAATGTGTCAGCTCTCCACGCCTCTGTTTCCTCGTCTATAAAATGTGTACATTGATCTAGATGGCTTATATGGGCCTTTTCAGCTCTAAAGGAAATTGATCTAATGAAAGACAAGCAGCGTCCTAACATTGAGTTTATCTTTTGTGGGAAAGATGCCATGTGTTTATACCCAACTATAACACAAAGCGATACGTTTTACATGCTGCAGAAGATAGAAAATATGATAAGAATTCAGAAAAGGAAGATAATTTCTCATTGGGATAAGCAGAGGAGGGCATGAAGAGGGGGGCATCTGAGTTGTGTCCTGTGGGGTGAGTGTTTAATCGCTAGGTTGAGCAGAAGAAGATGTGTGCTGTGAAAGGTAACATCACACTCCTGAGAAGGAGGGAAAGGTAACCTGAAAGATAGATAATGGTGTCTGGAATTACAAAGAAAAAGACCATTTCAAGAAGGAGGAGAGTATCTCAGGGGGCCACACACTGTCAAGAGATCAAGGAGGCAAAACCATTGCATCCTGAACAAACCCAGCTCCAGATAACAGGCCCCTGGTCCTCCTGATGGGCCCCGTTGGGTCTGTCAATGGCCACCTATGAAACCTCCCCACAGTGCCCGTCAAGGTGGGAGGTGGATTTGTGTTCCCCAAGCCTGTCATATCTATAAATCTTGCCTATTGTTCTGTGGACAATAAATGCTGCTTTCCAGAAACCCAGAAGTGACACCCAGGAGATGAATGACAGGCCTCTTACATTTCTCAGACACTCTGGATTGTCTTCCTTTTCTTTCTCTGAGTCACATTCTTCCCTGGGCCTACTTCTTAACAGTGGTTCTGGTTCTTATACCATCTTCTCCTGAGTGGTATCCTTCCATGTGTCCTTCCCAGATTCTCCCCATTATCCTGACTGGTGCTCTTCATCCCACTCCCACCCCCCGTGAGCCATGATACAGGGAGTGTCCCTCAAGGAAGCACAGTAGATTCTCAAATGTATTAAACTACAGTCAAGTAAAATGAGCCCTGAATTTTGAGTTAGAATATTGAAATTAAAACCTACATCTTCCCTATTCTGCCATGGGCACTTTGTCAGCTTCCATTACAAATATGGTCGGTGGTTTTCTCATCCATCAAATGGGAGCAACGTTTCTTCTAGACAAGGTATTTGGGAGAGAATCAAATTACGTGACAAATACAATTTACTTTGCCAACAATTTAACTGTACAGAGGGAAATGATCTTTATCAATTTACAAAGTTCATGAGCCATTCCATAAACAAAGTAAGCTATGCAATTTAAAATTACGTGTACATATTGCATAGCTTCTGTCAGGCAGTGTGTAATTTCCTTTACTGTCAGGGAATGCTTGCCCATTTCTAACTGAAGTTAGAACATGGTGCTCTTTCATTTATTTTCCTCCATGCATTTTCTGCTAGATATTGAATTCCTCCAGGACTTCTACTGGGCATTTGATGGCATAGCCATCTCGAAGGGTGACCATGTCCTGCCCTCTGGGTGAATGCACTTAGATGATGATGGAGGCAATTTAAGGGTCCTGTGACGACCAAATTCAGTTTGCCCTCCTCTCAAGGAATGGATCACATTGTGGACAGGACTGATAAAGTGCTTTGCCCTTGTCCTGGCCTGTCGGTGGCTCTCAGGCCAGCATGCAGCTTCAAGAAACAAGTATGTGTTTCCTGAAGGCTGGAGCTTCTGACAGCAGGTGGCCCACAGCAGGGACGCCAGCCTGCCTTAGTCCACCAGGTCAGCTCTTCTGCTTCCAGACAGGAAGCTTTTCTTGGGCCCACATGCTGTTCATTCCCTGAGAACAGTCTCTCATATCCTTTCTCTCCCTTAAGGCAGACTCCAGTGTCATTTTTTGTGCTTAGAAGTCACTTTGAACCTTTGAGTTCTGTGATAGAAGATTCTTCCTTGTCTGCCAAGGAGGCAGTAAAAGCCAAGAATATGAGAGAAGGACAACATATTTGTTCAGACTTAAGGATTTGGACCGTGTGGTCTTGGCTATTTGTAGGGATCTGTAGTAGGGTTATGGTTTTAAAAATATGCACTTGTGCATCAGTTACTTTGGGGGCTCGACTGTTCAGGTGAGGGCCCTTTGAAATCACATCACTGCTGGTCTAAAATACACTTGAAAGCATGAATGTTGGAGGAGGAAAAGGAGGAGCCAGAAGCCCACTCGTGCAAATATAGAGACATAAATGACTCAGTTTCCTTTTCCATAAAGAAGATAATGATGTTGTGTTGCTTTGCTGGCAGATTAGCTAATGGGTGGGTGTTGTGTTAATTAACGGCATAAAGAATTGCAAAAGCACAAAAACTTTAGAAGTATCCTGTTGTAGTGTGACTGATTCTTGGTGCATTAACCAGCCTGCGTATGCCAGTATTTATGAAAGTGAGGGAGTAAGAGAAAGCTGGCAGCAGAAAGCAGGAGGCGTGTGCATATAGAGCAAGATCAGTTCAAGGCCGCGTAAAGGAATCTAAAGTAGAGTGCCATGCTCATAAAGTTGACACACTTTTCCTGATTAAGAGGGAACATAGTACTTTGGATTCTCTTAGCAGCAAGTAATTGGACCCTTACTAGAAGAGGCTTAGAGAATTAGGACATTGGAGAAGTCTGAGGTATGGTGTCCAAAAACTGAGCAAAAACGCCTGCAACCCAGAGTCTCACAGTTAATCTCCATCATGCATGAGATGCCTATTTTCATCCCGTGAGTGGGAATGGCTGTCTTTTTTCAACCCACAGGCCATCAACTGACCATGATCACAGACAAGATCAGTGAGGGTCTGGAAGAGTGCACTTCTTTATTTTTGGTTAGGTAGGGGGATATCCAACTCATCTACTGTGTAGTGCGGTCATCCATAGCATCACAAGATAGGAAATATCTGGCATTTGTAGCCTCTGTTTGGGAGGCAGACTCTGCCAGTAGAAAAGAAAAGAGGGGAGAATAAAATCATTTTATACAGCCACCAGCATCTAGCATTTCTGTAAACAATGGACTTGTAGATTAAAATGTGGGATTTGTTGGGAAATATTCACTCTGAATACCTGAGACAATTGGGCAGCTTCTCTCCAACTGCCAGTGATATGCCTGCCTAATTAGTTTCTCTGGAGTCCCTGTGCCATTGCATGTTCAAGCTGTAAAGCATTGGCTCTGTAGTGCTTTCTCCCACTGTTGGGTCACCCCCAACTGCAGACCCTCCAGGATATGCACATGATGCCTGCCTTGTGGACTGGATTCCTCCCTTTAGCCTTTGTGCCCATCATACAATATGCGAACAAGGGCTTGGGGACAGGCAGCAGCTTTGCATTCCTGTAAGGTTTACTTGCTTTGCAAAATCAGATATGGTAAAATATGTATATGGCAGCCTTGACAATCGTTACTGATCCCTTGTCTGGCCCTGAAAGAAACTGGGGCAGTTCTACGGAAAACCCAGGCAGAAGGCATCCTGAGAAATTAGTCAGATATTCAGCAACACTCCCTAACCCACAGGCTTCCATCTGCTTGCACCCTTCTCTTCCAGACCAAGTACCAGTTGTGTATGCTCAGTAACCAACTGGCCATTCTCTCTTCCATCACCTCAAATTACAAACTACCCACAGCGGCAGCAGCAAAGGTTTCCTCCCTATCAGACCAAAGCAGCGTATGAAAGTTGTTCATCCTCCTCCCTCTTTCCTGATGAATTTTTCATCATTAAAGGGAAAATGTCATTTTGGTGACAGATATTAGTATGATTGGTGTCAGGAATGAATCTTCCTTTCTCTGTCAGCCTTGCTTCACACAATCCTAAGACAATGTTCTGTTAAAAGGCCACTTCCATTTCCAACTCAAGCAGCGTGTGAGAAGGGCAGGCTTCGGCTGTGATGGATGGGCTGAGTCAAGGCTGGAGCTGTGCCAGGGAGCGCAGCTGGAGCCTGACCCTTCCACCACCAGGCGAGCCTGAGGAAGTTTCTGGGAAACCCATGTCTTATTTCTGGCTGAATTCTGTTGGGAACATAGTCTTAAAAGAGAGAAACCTACAGCTCTATTTGGTGACATGGTTTTAAGAGATAGAAGATTTGCTATCATCAGTGGCATATCGAGTGATACAAATCCAAACCCTTACATTGGAGAGCTGACCTAGAAATGGAAATTTTTGTTTTCTTTCGGCAAAAATGTAGGCCAGCCTCTCTAGATATTTTTTAGGGGCAGATCTGAGCCAGCCTTGTGTGAGCTGGAGGTAATTACATGTCCCCCTCTGTATCATCTGATGCTCTGCCTCTTCTGATGCTCTGCATAAAATAACCTTTCGGAACTCATTTGGGGCTCAATTTCCTCATGTGTGAAATAAAGATAATAGTACCTCGTCTATCTCTCTCAATTACTGACAGGCCAGTTCAATCCAATGAACTCACACTCTGGGCCACATACTTTGCCAAGCCTTAGGGTGGCACAAAAATGAACAAAAAATAGTGTCTGCCTTCAGAGACCTTAAGTGACTTCAGACAAATATATATACAGAGAGAAACCGTGTATGAACCAGGAAGGGGCAGAAAGAGAGGGAGAGAGGATCCCAAGCAGGCTCTATGCTGTCATCAAAAAGCCTTATGCGGGGCTCCAATTCATGAACTGTGAGATCATGATCAAAGCCAAAATCAGGAGCTGGACACTTAACAAACTGAGCCAACCAGGTGTCCCTGAAGAAAACAGAATTTTTATTGGCTTTTGAACACTGAATGGGATTTAGAAAACTGTGAATAGAAGGGAAAGGAATTCTGGCAAAGCCAAACAGTAAAATGTAAGATATGCAGGGAAACCGAGGAGTCATGGGATGATGAATGAGGGTCGAGGTGGGGCCACAACAGAGACTAAGCCTAGACAGTCATCTTGGGGTGCTTCTAAGGACCTTGACTGCCAAACTTGGGACCTTGACCTACATGTCGTAGGCAAGGAAACACCAAAATTTTCTGAACATATAACAAACATTACTGAGCTATGCTTTAGAAAGACAAAGCTAGTTCCTGTGTATGGAATTATTTTTATCAGGAGTTATCTACTTTTCCTGACCTAAATTTTATTTGAAAAATCTTTTATATTTCCTTATTGCTATGCAAAATTAATGTCATTGATAAAATACGCCACTTTAAAAAATGACCTATATAATGTCCTAATTGGATCTAAAAGTGAAATACACAGAAAATGATTGATAATCAAATATGTGTAAAGTAAATCTTTAGAAACAAAAATACCATAGGATGTAATGAAGTGTAGATGCCTGTGTCCATGAATGTGATGGCTACAATAGAGATAAAAGGGCATAGAACTGGGGACTCAAATACCAGGAGAAGCGATGCCATTGGTCATGTGAGTTTTCAAACTGGTAAACAAATCAAAGCACACTCTTCCTTGAATTTATAGGTAGCTTCATTCCTGGAGGATTTGGGAGAATTAAAACCTTGCAAAAATGTTCTCTTCATGTATCTAATGGAAGACATCCTAAGCTTAGATTAAAAAAAAAAGTTTCACTCACTTCAGTGCCAGACAGGCATTCAACATGTGATTGGATATCCTATGCATTGCTGAGTGTGGAGCCTCCCTGGCCCCTACACACTAAGTGGCAGGACTGTCTCCCTAATTATGGTGACTATTCTCCTCCCCCCAACTTTTGACCACCTCCAAGGAGTTTATACTGTCCCTATAAGAAAGCACTGGTTTAGGTAGAAGCAGGGTTGGGGGCACAGAGGTGAGTTAAGATTTAATTAAAATAGTAGAGAAAAGAGACAAGGGCAGCCTTAGTGGTAGTGAAGTCCAGAAAGGAAGAAAAAATGCAGGAGACGTTTCTACACCTGTGAGATAAGGGATGTAAATATCCACAGTAAAGTTTAAAGCACTATGCAAATATTGTTGCTGTTAGAGCTAAATGTCATTATATTCACTTCACAGAAAGGAAATCTCAAGCACTAAAATGGTGCAGTGACTTTTCCAAAGACATAGAACAGGTCAGGAATTGCATTAGACACCAGATGCCTCAGACCTACATTTTCACTATAATTACTAATGCAAAGGAGCTTCTGCTCAGTGTGGAGAATTATAAGCAGAGAACTGGAGCAGAGCAAATACAAAGATGGAAACATCTTCCAGAAATAGTCAAATTCCAAGTGCTCTATTTAGCACCTCGTTATTGTATGGAATGCCTGGAAAACTGGGATTACAAACAACGATCAAGATTCCTCCATCTGTCCACTTCCATGTTTGCTTACACCCCTAAATATTCATCAGTAACATTTAAGACAAAGGAAAGAGATAATTACAAGGAGAGTTTTTTCAAGACATTAAAGGTTAACAGGATTCTTGGCATTTGTGTCCTGTCAATTTCCATGTAATTATGCTCAATTCCCAGAATTCAGAGTCAGTTGTGCCTGTTAATGCCTAAAGATGGTATCTTTGGAAAATAATTTATAAGATCGTTTTTCAAATTTTTCAGGTTCAAACCAAGCACTCTGGATAATAGTCTGATTATTATTAATGTTATTCTTGCATGGAGTGTGCTAGGAGGTCATAAGTTGGATGTAAGGATTAGAGTGGATTTTTTTATGAGTGTGGTGAGCTAGCTTTCCCAAGAGCAAAATGAGTGCACTGAAGATATTTATAAAATCCAATTTATATGCTTCTCCTACTTAGGGTTGACAAATAATAAGAACATAGAAAGGGCACCTTAGTTCCTTGGAAGTTTACTAGCCCTTGGAAGAAAGAAGGGGGTCTAGTAAAGATGTCTTTGTAGAGGGAGGAACAACCCAAATGGTCTCATGGAAGAATATTGAGACTTTAGAGCCCAGATGTTCTTAAATGTTTATTCATTCAATAATCCACCTTACATTGATTTATTATTGCATATATTTTACCTTGTTCTGTGCTGAGATAGAGTGATTCTGAATAAGACATTGTCTCCTTTTCTGTTCTCTTGTAATCTTGCAGTTTCCCTTTGTAATATGCATTCAACTTGTGATTCATCGATTATCTGTACAATTCTTTCTTTCTTATTTTCTTTCTCTTTTTTAAAATGTTTTTTATTTATTTTTGAGAGATAGAGAGAGACAGTGCAAGCAGAGGAAGGTCAGAGAGAGAGGGAGACACAGAATCTGAAGCAGGCGCCAGGCTCTGAGCTAGCTGTCAGCACAGAGCCTGATGCAGGGCTCGAATCCACAAACAGTGATATCTTGACCTTAGCCAAAGCCGATGCTTAACCGACTGCGCCCCTATCTCTACAATTATTTCTAATGTTTGTCTTTGCAGCAAACTGCAGCCTTGGGGGCTGGACCAAGAGCATGCCAGTCTCTGTTGTATCACACCACTTACCCTAGCACAGACTTGTGGCATAAATGTGAGAAGGGTGGTTTCACCCCAGTAGGGCAATCAGAAACAGTCTTTCGAACTAACTTCTGTGAACCTTGTTTGGGGGAGGAATTCGCTAGAGCCCTCCTGGTCTTGAGCTTTCCATGTCTCTGGAGTGCTGAGGCCCTAGTTATGTCTCAAGAAATGAAAGTGATCAAACACTACTTCCCAAATGTAATTATAGTAAAGCAAATCATAGAGAGCATAAGCTGGGCACACAGGCATGGGCATTATCTATTGTTTTGGACTGTGGCTGTCAAAATTATCTTCCACTAGCATGAAAAATGAAGAGTTATATGTAAAACTAATCATTCCCCATCATGTCCTGGAAGGTCGGCTGACATAGGGAAGCATTGAGGTGGAGAATAAGAGACCACGGGACCAAGAGTTTAAAGACACATATTATAATCCCATTCTTCTGGTTGTGAGAAGAAGGTAGTCAAGGGAGATGAGGGAGGTGCCCAAAGTACATCTGGAAGTAGTGCACAATATGACATAATTATATTAAAATAAGAAGTGCCCAAGACATTGTTAGGAACAGAAGGCAGGAGTCAGACATGGAGGAAATAGCCAAGGAAGAGGAAGATAAAAACAGAAGGCAGTCCAACCAATTCCTCCTAAAGAAGGCTTTTCCTCCACTCGGAGTTCATTTTTCACACAAACCACACACACATTTTCTTGCAGCATTTAAACAATTCTCTTACCAAGTGTAAAAAAAAATTATTCTAGAATGGATGTGCAGAGGGAAAGGATAAGCAAAATTCCATTATTTCTAGCAATGTGGACAATAGAATTACTGAGTAGATGGGAACATGACATTAGAAAGGTCACACAGCTGGTCACATCCATTCAGATGTCCTGGTTACCTGTTTTGGACAGTGGCGGTTTTGCATGGGAATTCTACTTCAAAGGTTAGAGGTATACATCAGACACCCTTAACCTCATAAACCAGTATAGGTCTGTCACCCATTAATTAATCCCAGCCTTCCCTTTATACTATTTAGGTCTTATTTCTGCCTGTATAACCTTTTATACAGACATGCTTATCTTTACCCTTACACTACCACATTTCAGTTTCTTGGGGTTCCTTTCCTTTTATTTCTAGTTAGAGTTTGATCATGAAGTCATGTCCACCCTATCCTTATACTTCATGAATACCAAATTCTTCATCTTCTTAATGTTTCTCCAGTGGAAGTCCCTGCCAGAAAATCTTTTAATTTTTTAATTTTTCCCGGCTGTACTGGCCACCTAAATTCGCCAAATATTTATCAGAAACCTATTACGTGCTAGGTATTGTGTTAGGCTTCAGGAGTAAAGGAGAGGGAAAGACAGAATTTAAATGGTTACAAGTATTACTAATGCTCCAAGTACTGATACAATGAGCATATACCCTAATCAAATACAAAAGTCAAAGGAAGGTGTTTAGGAGGAACTTAGAATTTACAAAGATGAATATAACTTAGCCAGAAAAACTGCAGCGGCAATATGCTAGGCAGGAACCCAGCATGTGTAAAGGTCCTGAGCTGAGAACGAGGAGCCTATGAGAGACTGAAATAAGAATAAACACAAGTAATAACTTGTGTGGTTCTCTGTAAGGGAAGAAGTGACAGGAGAAAACAGTGAAAACAGAAGCCATTGTCATGAGGTTCTCAGAAACCACATAAAAGATTGGGGGATTTGTTCAAAATTGCTGTATGAAGCCACTAAAGATTGAATTGGCAGTGTCTGACATGGTCAGATTTTCAGGAAAACTTTATTTCAGATCTTTAGCTTGAAATAGAACTGGAAAAAATCTACGTGAGAGAGAATATCACCAATCCAGAGAAGAAAATAAGAGGTTATAATGGTATGGGCCAGGGCTGGGCAGCTAAGGCTGAGAAAGTTGGCCAGATATGAGATATTTTGATGGAGAAGCCACGTGAAGGAGGAGGATTGATTGAATTATGTGAGGGTTGGCTGTGGTGAGGGAGAAGTGACTGAAAGTGACTTCTGATTTCTTGCTTCGGATACTGGGTGCATGAGGTTCCTGTGTTATTTGTAAGCCACAATAATAACTATCACAAGCAATATTTGAAGATTTTTGTACACAGTAATTTTGAGTAAATGTAATATCTCTTTTTTTGTTTCTATTTTTCCCAATTTGCTTTTAATAGCTCTCATAAAATGTATGGCTCAACATTTCTCTCTTTTTTTTTTATTTTGGCAAAATATCCTGATATCTACAGGCGGTAATCTATAGTATCATACTCCAAAACATATTGTAAGGATTGTAGCTCAGAAACCACTGACCGTGACTATTTCCAATGTGTTTTTTCTGTGTCATGAGAGAATAATCACTAGCTACCATTTTTGGCTCCTGTACTGCATGACAGGTTTTTAACGGCTACTTTACAAATACTATCTCATTTAACGCTCACAGCAGTTATATGAGACAGGTGATATTACTATTTAACAGAGGGAAAAGTTGAGGTTCTGAGAGGTAAGAAAATTATCCAAGGAGAAATTAGCAATTTGAAGAACTCGGTCTTCAAGCCAAAGCCATTAACCCTAACACCCATGTTCAGCTCACTCCTAATCATTGTTCCTTATTCCACTGCCCAGAGTCCAGCATCTTAGAAGCACACTTTAGATGCTTTTCCCTAAAACATGTTGTATTGCATTTGCCCATTTCTTGAAACACTCACAGAACTTTGTGGATGGTTTGCAACTCATCCATGTCAACTGCAGATTTAATCACGTAAGGGAACTTCATGACTTCTGCGAACTTGGTAGAGTTCTCTATGAATTCCCTTTGACAGATCATTGATAGGAGTATTACATTTGGCTGGTCCCAGCAATGATCCTTTAGAGAATCTAGAATTAATACCTCTCCATATAGAAACATGTCGGTCTATCTTTGATTTGTGCCTTAATGTTAAGCTAATTTTCTATCTTTAAAAAAGAAGGTAGTCTCATTACCCACTTTGTTTTTGAAGGCGTCTTTGATCTTGACACCTTGTCAAAACTGTTGTGAAAACCTAGGTAAATTATTTTTACATGTTATTCCTTAGTCACATGCACACTCAAAACATTTGCCCATTCTGCTCCCCCCAGGTTCAAAGCTACCTTGGCACCAATTAAGTCCACTCCTCCAAGCCATTCACAAGTTGCTCTTTTTCACTATGTGGAGTACCATGTGGAACTTTCGGGTCAACTAGATAAAGAAGGCATACAAAAGGTGTAGGGAAACCATTTCTTCCCAGGAGGGAAAGCCCACATTGACTCAGGTTAGGAGGAATGACAGGTTCTAACCATGGGCTTCATTCCTTCACTGTGAATATCCCCAAACTCCTAATGATAGTACATAAAGATGGGCAGATAAAATAAAAGTCAGGATGATGCAGAAGCCTACAGAAGTGTGTTCAAATTTTTTTTTAAATTTATAACACTGGAGAAAATAAAAAATAAAGATACTTTGTGGAAATCTTTTAAATGTTTATTTATGTTTGAGAGAGAAAGAGACAAAGTGTGCAGGGGAGGGGAGGAGAGAGACGGAAACACAGGATCTGAAGCAGGCTCCTGGCTCTGGGCTGTCAGCACAGAACCCGATGCAGGGCTCAAACCCACAAACTGCAAGATCATGACCTGAGCTGACATGGGACACTTAACTGACTGAGCCACCCAGGCACCCCGAGAATTTTTTATTTTAACTGAAGACACTATATGGATGGAGGATAGGGTAGTGTCTTTAGTCTCTCTTGACCCTGACTGAAGTAAAGGAGGAAAAAGGAAGTGGGATGGTTTGTGTATTACTTTAGTTAGACACACAAAGAAGCATGGCTTGTGTTGGCAGGGTAATGAAAGCCCTTCTCAAGCAAGTAGTTCAGAATGTGTTTAGTTTTCTTAAAAGTATGCCTTCCAATCTGCCCACACTTTCCTCATCCATGCCCCCATATTCCCCTGCCCATGTCTATCTGTGGGTTCATCCCTCTCTCCACCACCACTCAGTCTCCAGGCCCAGCAAGGCAAACAGCAAACATTTTACAAATTGAACTTAGGGTCCTACACCTTTAGACATCTTAGGGTCAGGGGCATCAGGGTGGCTCAGTTAAGTGTCTGACTTTAGCTGAGGTCATGATCTCCTGGCTTGTGAGTTGGAGCCCCTCATCTGGCTCCACACTGGCAGTGTGGAGCCTGCTTGAGATTCTCTCTCCCTCTCTCTGCCCCTATCCCACTCACACTTTCTCTCTCAAAATAAGTAAATGAGCCTTAAAAAGTAAAATGGTTTGTTCATTTTAGCCACTCTGACTGGTGTGAAATATCTCAGTGTGGTTTTGATTTGTATTTCCCTGATGATGAGTGACGCTGAGCATCGTTTCATGTGTCTGTGGGCCATCTGGATGTCCTCTTTGGAGAAGTGCCAATGTTCATAGCGGCACTTTCTACAATAGCCTAATCATGGAAAGACCCCAAATGTCCATCACCTAATGAATGGATCAAGAAGATGTGGTATATGTATACAATGGAGTACTACCTGGCAATGAGAAAGAATGAAATCTGGCCATTTGTAGCAATGTGTATGGACCTCAAGGGTGTCATGCTAAGCGAAATAAGTCAGGCAGAGAAGGACAGATACCATGTTTGCACTCATAGGTCTAACAGGAGAAACCTAATGGAGGACCATGAGGAGGGAAAGGGGGAAAGAGAGTTGGGGAGAGAGAGGGATGCAAATCATGAGAGACTATTGAATACTGAAAATGAACCTAGGACTGAAGGCAGAGGGGGAGGGAGGAAGGGGTACTGGTAATGGAGGAGGGCACTTGTGGGGAAGAGCACTGGGTGTTATATGGAAACTAATTTGACAACAAACTATTAACAAATAAAATAAAATGAAAACCTAAATATATTTAAAAAATAGAAATCCTAGGATCAATTATTTTTATCTCAATCACTTCCCACTTCTTGAGAAAAGTTAACTCAGCTTGAACACTAACCCATCTGATTATTTTTAATCCTCGTGTTTCAGTAGTAAATAGACTTGATGAAAACAGTGAGTGAGAGAGTGAGTGTGTGCATGTGTGTTTATAATGCAGAAATGTTGTAAATGTGTTGCAGTCAAAGCAAAATAACATCCCAGAAGTTCAGCCAGGACCACTTTTATAATAAAAAATATTGATTGATCCCAGAGATAGCAAAGATCACTTCTACCCAATTACACTCTCACTGCCCCTTCTAAAGCATTGTGACCTAGGATTCTTTCACAGCTCTTAGCAACTGTTATCATTCAATGGTCTTGGTGACACTTAATATATGTATAACATACATATATGTGTATGTATGCATTTATATGCATGTATATAGAATTTGTTAAGTATCATAAATCGTTTGTCTTTAAAAAAACTCAGGAGAGATTGAGATAAAAACACAGCAGAATGAGACTCAGACATGAACTCCAAGAGAAAAAAATTACTAACAGAGAGGAAAGAGAAAGAGAGAGATGAATTAAAAATAAAAAGAAGAGGGGAGAGAGAGAGAGAGAGAGAGAGAGAGAGAGAGAGAGAGAGAGAGAGAAAGGGAGCACACAATAAGCTCTTCCCACATATTCAGGGAAAAATAGGCCCCCCAAAAGTCAAAAGACACAGGATATAAAACTTACTATTCAAGCTGACCTCTAAGACCCTTCCAACCATGATATTCTAATAGTCTAGTCTGAAAAGGATGGCTTAAATATTCTCTTTTATGGCTGGATGCCTAGCATAGACTATGATCTAGACAGCCATGTCCCAGCTAGGCTTTAGGGGAAGATTCCCAAATGGGCAATTAATTTAGATTTAATAGGACAGTTACTGTAAGTTTAAATAAATGCCAGTTAAATATTAACAATGTATTTATTGAAGATTAACATTACTGGTTGCATTGTGGGATTTTCTTTTCCTTAAAGAAACCCTTTATTGGAAGACTTTTAATCATCTTGGCTCTGCCATCAGCTTGCCTTAGATGCAGGGCAGCTCATTTATTACTTTGTTCAATGGTGTTTTAAATTGTGAAGTGCGTGCCTTGGTTCTGGATAAAGTAGAAGGACATGAGGAGGAGGCCTATTTCTCTACAGGAGGGACTGATAAGTGAGTATGAAGGATAAAGTGCTTTTGAGGAGAGTGTTGAGAAGCACTCAAACTATAGGCTATGAGAGTTGGAAGGGCCCTTGGAAGTCATCTAATCCAAACCCTTCCTTGGAAAAGAAGGAAAGTGGAAGGGAACAGAGCACCCTCATGCAGCCGGCAGATGGCAGGCTTGCTGTCTCTGGACTCCCAGCCCACCCTGGAGCTGCCATCTTGCTCTGGAGTACTTATAACTTTCCAAAGTGCACTAGCCTGTTTAGATGCATTAGGAAGCATTAGATCTTCAGAAAAATCTATATATCATAAAGATATTTGTTCTTTAGGCAAGTAAAAATTTGGAAAAACAAAGCCCCTAAAAATTAAAAAAAAAAAAAAGCAAGTGAAGTGACTTATCTAAGGTGATCTGATGAAGGTTGGAGTTGAAACTAGTACTCAGGTCCTTAGGTTTACGAAATCATATTTATAAAATGTCACCTCCAATGAAAAGTACAACTGAATCTATATGGTTTTGAGCAAATTTTTGTCTCTTCTGTTGCTGCTCTTGCTTAGGGAACATGGAGTCAAACCAGTAAAGAAAAAGTGCAGAGAAAAGGTTAAAATGACAGAAATGAGTAAAAGGAAATTGTCTGAGGAGAAAGAATTCAGGGATAGAAGCAAGCCAACTTCCTCTGATTTGGATGTTAAGCTCCAAGTTTGGGACTAGTGAAACTGTCATTCAGGGGGTGCTTTCTCATAAGAAACCTCAACCCAACTCTGACAGGGCTGCATCTTGGAAACATTAGAACGGGTGTCTTGCATCTGTCTATGCACTAGATGGATGTCTGCATGGAACCCTCTCCCTTCTACAGAGGGAATGAGGCTAGTCCTGAAACACTATTCTGGGATGTTCAATGGTAGAAATTAGGAAAGATAAGGTGGGCACAGGATATTACTTTCAAATGATGAGTCTAAGCTCTAGACCTGAGAAGGCTTTAATTTCAGCCATCAGGCACACAGGAACAAGTGGTGTAAAGGTTTATAAAAGGAGTGGAAGGAGTGGGGACTGTTCCTTTAAGGATGAAACGGAGGGGTCTTGTCTTGTCTTCAGGTTCTTTCTCTACCTTTCAGTTATATTGTAGAAGCAAGACAGATAAAAGTTTCCAGGTTGGGACACCTGTGTGTCTCAGTCAGTTAAGCAGCTGACTCTTGATCATGGCTTAGGTCAGGATCTCAGAGTTCGTGGGTTTGAGCCCTGCTTCAGCCTCAGCACTAACTGCTTGGAGCCTGCTTGGAATTTCTCTCTCTCTCTCTCTCTCTCTCTCTCTCTCTCTCTGCCTGCCCCTTCCCTGCTCACACTCCTCTGTCTCTCAAAATACACAAATGAACTTTAAAACAAAGTTCCCAGGCTGCCACATGAAGAGAAAGCTGTCTTCTCTTTCCCAAACACAGGATCTTTCCCACAGCCCTATATCTTGTGTGCTTTTGTGGAGCATTGAGTTTGGGACACTATGGTTGGAGCTGGAGGGTCACCCTCTTCCTGTCCCAGTTTTAAGGCTAAGTTATTTCCTTTTATGACCACATCTCAGCACGAAGCTTCTGCTCCATCTCTGTGATGAAACCTCTCTCTCAGAGTCTGTACATTCACGGTGCTCACAAGCCCTCACTCAGCAGGCTGCCCCTGGATTCTCTGAATGAATATCAGGCCTGGCACTCCTCTGTTCCTGCCAGTCCAGATGCAGAAGCATGGTGGCTCCCACGTTTTAACCCCTACAGTGTGTGTAATAGGCCTTTGCTGAACTCTCTACATCTACTGTCTTATTTCTTCATCACACCAATGCTCTGTGGTAGGCATCACTGTTACCATTATTTTTACAAATGAGGTTATTTCCCCAAGTCAAGGTCACACAGCTAGTAATGGAGATGATGAGTGTTTGAATTCTGGGTCTGTCTGATTCCAAAGCCCATGGTCATTCTTTACTGATGCATTTGTACTGAATAAATCCGTAAGTGAATGAGCACAGAAGGAAGAGTTAGAGATGTTCAATCAGAGCACTTCACACATACCCATCTCTAGTTTAAATGAGGACAATCTGAGAATATAAAGGTAGCTTCTGCCCATGCTCCTTCCGGTCTTGGGCTGCATGGCTTCTGTCTTGCCTGCCTGTAACAAGGTTCCTGTCCACACCACCTGCCCCTTCATCTCTTCGCTTTTAAGTCTCAGTTTAAAGTCATTTCTTGGGAAAACATTTCCTGATCTTCCAGATTCCACGAGAGTCTTCTGTCATATATATTCTTTATTTCCCCCTCACAATGCTTACAACAACTATATCCACTGTTTTTAAAAATTATTTCTTAACTATCTGTCTTCCCTGCTGGACAGTGTGCTTAATGAGGGTAAGGCTCATGTTGATTTTATTTTTGTCTCTCCACAGTTTCAAAGCCCTGCCTACACCATGGCTGGTATATACTAAATGCCTGTTTGCTGTATAGATGAATTTTTCACTTATGTTTATAAATCCTTGAGACTACCTCCTCCCCTCCAAATGTCACTTCAAATTTTTTTAATGTTTTTTATTTTATTTTTGAGAGAGAGAGAGACAGCGCGAGCAGGGAAGGGTCAGAGAGAGAGGGAGACACAGAATCCGAAGCAGGCTCCAGGCTCTGAGCTAGCTGTCAGCACAGGACCCAACATGGGGCTCAAACCCACGAACCATGAGATCATGACCTAAGCTGAAGCTGAAAGCCAGACGCTTAACTGACTGAGCCACCCAGGCGCCCCCAAATGTCACTTCAAATAAAGCTTGGGAAACCACGGTCAGTGGAAATCTGGACAAGCTAATGGGACAAACTGATTCTAAGAGGGAGGTATACTCCAGCTTTTTTTTTTTTTTTATGCTTATTTACTTATTTTGAGGGAGAGACAGAGAGAGAGCAAGCAGGGGAGGGACAGAGAACTAGAGCAACAAAGAGATTCCCAAGCAGGCTCTGCACTGCAAGCTCAGAAATCAAGAGTCAGACGCTTAACTGATAGAGCCACCCAGGCAACCCCCTCTTTGTTTTTCTTAGCACTGAGAACACTCTCAAGGGCTCATAGGGAGCATGGGGGTTGAGTTCATAATAACTTCAAAATTCATAAGTGTAAATACAGATACAACCACTGCCAAACCTAACAGCACAAGATTATAAGCAAATCAAAGGCTGGGGCTATGTCTTTCATTTCTGTATCCCTAACTCCAACAAGTTTTCAGGTACATAGAGCTCGAAGTCTGTCAGTGCTTACTGAATACACTGAATTCAACTGCATAATTGGATTCCCAGAGGTATTCTGGGCAGTAACAGTATCACTTCTTTTGTAGTTCTCTCTCTTGCCCATAGCTGAAGCAGCCAAAGGAGATATTTTATTAGTTAGCTTTTACGCAGTGTCCTTACCTGACAAGTGAGGCAGAAAGCTATACTGGAACAGAAGCCAGGAGTCCTGAGTTCCTGTTCTGATTTACCAGTTATTACCCTATGTCCCCACAGTAATGCCTCCTCTCCTTCCTGGGTTCAAACCCTTCCCCCGCCTCTTATGAAATGAGTGGGTTGGGCAAAATATCTTCTGAGGTCTCCTCTGACTATATAATTCTGTGACTCTGTGACTCTAACATCTTATTTTGACCTGAAACCCTGATGAGGAAAGATTCTGCCCCAAAGACCTCTGGCTCGTGAGATGCTCTCCTTTAGCCATCTGGCTTTCGCTTTTTTGGCACTTTGATTTTAATCATTCATTGTGCTCCTTGTTACTTTTCCATCTACCCACCGATTATTCTTCTGACCATCTCTCCCCTTTATGTACCTCTTAGAAAGTTGCATGCCTTTCAAAGTCCATAGATAGCCTCACCTTTGCCACTTCTTCCTGCTCTCCTTTTCTATTCTCTCTATTCGTGGCCCCTTTTTTCTCCTCAGAGGCTTCTTCCCCTCCTTCAAGTTGCTCTTTTGCTCTTTCTGTTGAAATCCTAACATGCTGGACTCTAGCCCAGATGAACAATGATTTTATTTTGATCTTATATTCATATAGGAGGAAAGAATAGCATGTATTTTTCCAGAGTCCTGCCCACCCCTGCTCCCCTAGAGACATTTCTTTCTCCAGATCCACACCACCTTTTCTGATTAAACTTTTCAATATCTCCTCGGTGCCACACCACTGTAACTGCCTTGTATCTTATCTTCCCGCCAGAGCTCCTGTTTGGAATCTCTACCAGGAGAGGGGGGCCTTTAGCCTTTTTAGAGAAGGAGAAGCAGAACTGGCATTTCTTAAGCTAGTGCTCTTCTTTTGGTCCTTTGTGTGTGTGGAATATTCATGGCTCTTTAGCTAACCCCAGCTTGCTGTAGGTAACATAGAGTGAAACAAAAACAACAGCTTATTTCCATTTCCCTGGGAATATCTTTCCTGTTCCAACCTTGCTTTTAGTGTAGAGATGCTGCTGATGCCAGAAGCCTCCCTCCACCCCATCTCCTCACCTGCCCGCCAGCTCTTTGGGGTCTGCAAGGCAAAGCTCCTGCACTCCCCCTCTTTTGCAGTCACAGGATCATTAAAGGGAGTATGATTGTTTTCCTTTGCTCGGGCAGTGTGTGTGTAGGTGTGTGTGTGTCTGTGAGTTTGAAAGGCATTGTCCTATAGATATTTTTATAACCTGAAGCAATTACAGCTGTCAGCACAGAGACAAGCTGTGACAAGTTGATTTATGTGTACAGTATATGTGTATCCAAGAGGGAAAGGAGGAAGGAGAGGGAGATGGGGTGGGAGAAGGTGGAGGTGGGTGCTTGTTAGGATACTGCTTTCCAGGAGACAGAAAGGAAGTTGTTTCTATAAAGAACACAAATAATGAAATTGCTTTGACTGTCATCCCTTTTTCATTAACTTGGATATGCTGGGAAAAATAAAATAAATCTAGCAGTTTATATGAAGCAAGAGATAGGATATAAGATAAGCCACTAAGTGTTGGTTATATTTAGGGATTAGGGGATGGGCAGGGAGTTGACAAGTGATTTTGATCTTCATCTACTCAAACAACTTCAATGAGGCGTTCAGATGAAATGGATTCTGCCTTGTTAATTGCATGAGCATCCCTGGTCTTTCACTACTTTCTAAACTTCCATTTCTGAATAAAGTTTGGGCCCCTTGAGCAACAGAACAGGTATGAGGTTGCAGGTGGTTTTTCTATCTCCACCCTGAGCGTTACCTGAGCTCTGCTGGGTTTCCCGTGGATGCTGCAGCTCTGCACCCTCCCTTCACGGTCAGAGACAAAGGTGGTTTGGCTGTCTTAGATTAATGACATGCGGACTGGTATAAAATGAACATCTTAAAGAGCCTGTGTGAAGAATTATTTTCCTGCCCAGTCATAATAATGAAGTGGTAGCAAGCAAAATGTATTAATAAAGCATCTTCCACCTTAAATGGATTTCTGAGTATTTTCCTGTAGAGTTAATCATGTATGTAGGTCTCTAGGGAAGGCTGGTTGTTGTCATTATCCACATTCCCAGATGCAAAAACTAATGCTCATTTGTACCTACTTGGGAATTAGATGCAAGAGCCAGGACTAGAATTTATTATGAAAGGAATCATCCCTGCCATTCCCAAGCCTATCGGGAAATGACTCCAAAGCCCAGAATGAATCCCTCTCCCTTCCCCACACTGTAATTATTTCCAGCTGAGGTAGTGAGGATGTGTTTACGCAGATGGGTTGGTGGAGGAACAGGAATGGTGAGTAAAAAAGGAGAGATGGATGATTAGAGGTAACTCCTTGGCTTTAGGGGAAGAAAAACCCAATATTCTGCAGACTGTAAGTCAGCAAATACAACCTCACACTTTACTTCCTATTTCCAAAATTTCCTATTGTAAAATGACATAAAATAGAGTCTTGTGAGAATGGACTGGTGCAGGAAAGGATTTTATCTTCTTTTTTTTTCTTTCAAAAATATAAGCAAAACTCTCCTGCTCTCCATAGATGCTATTTTCTTTTGTTTTTGCTTTTTTTCCCTGATAGTAAAGTGATTTGTTGCAGGCATAGTTGACAATTGATTTTTTTTTTTTTTTTTTGGTGCTATATATCAAATGGTCCCTACTGGCCAAAAGCAGCAGGTGGGTTTCCCTGAAAATTTAATCTCAGGAAAAGTCACCAGAGGAGATGAGGAAAAAATGGCCCTAATGCTGGATTAATTGAGATCTTCAGTGTAAAGTTGCTCAACTTTTCACAGTTGACCACTTTCCGGTTAACTATTAACAGAGAAAACCACATCTGCTCAGTCTGCTTGTTACCCTGGAGTATGGGTCCTACATCTGCAAATCCTACCTCCTTCCCTACCAGTCTAAAGTAGGGTGAGGCAGTATGGTGGGTAAAATGCTTGTTTCATCTCTAATACATGTGTTATCTACAACCTGCCAGGTGTAAGGACTTTCCTGGCACCAGGTCCCTTATAGTTATAATGTTTCAGGCTTTTTGGTGTTGGCTGGGTGGATTTGGGAAAGAACGCCTTGCCTTTTCTATTATTCAAAGGTATTGGAAAAAAAAAAAAAAACCAAACCCAGCTTCCTGGTTAGATCTGATAGAAAGTTGAGGGAGAAAAGACAAAGTCACTGTGGGTTCTCTCTTGTCTGTCCCCAGGAAAAATGTGGGTCGTGTAGAGGGCTTAGATCTGGAAGCCCCTGAGGAGAATGCATGTTAGTGTTAGTTAGCACAGCTGTGTGGGTTGGGCTGCTCAGAGCTTCTCCCTAGCTTGGGGGCCAGGCCCAGGAACGGGAATGCACTGCATCCTATCAGAGCAGGACCTAAGGGAGAAATTAAAATGTAGGTATGCAGGGACCCACAGCAGCCAGAGAGAAGTGACAGGAACTGAGGCAAAACCAGTTTTTTCCTGGGTTTCAAGAATTCGAAAAACACACCTCTTAAGATGATTTGAAATCAGCTCTGCAAGACCGTGAAATCCAGGAAACTTGGGAGTCCGCAGTGTAAATAAAGCAAGAGGCTCACACTCCTTCATCTGAATGAGCACTTTTGCAGGGCTAGCATCTTTTAATGTCGACAAAACAAGAATAAAGAATGTAAGTTAGTGTCGGAACTTGACCAAAATCTTGATGTGATTTTGCCAGTTGTACACACACTAAGAGACTGACATGATTTTGCATTTATTGTATATATGGAAGATCTGTTTAGAACGGTGGTGTTGAGTCTCCAGTGTTGGAAAGTAGCTTGGGGGGTGAGGGGGGACTGGTGCTGTGGGCACTGACTACTGAATAAAAGGAGATTATTCTAAAGCATCCTCCAACACTCTAAATTTACTCTAAATGCTAATGAAATTAATCTGATCATTTTAAAGGTGCATGCATGCATGATGCAGGATTTTCCATTCGTAGTTAATTAGTTTGTGACCCTTTTTAAGATGTCTTGGGCTTATTAAGATTTTGCGGTAACTTTGCCTTTCTTCTTAATTTGGAATTACGGCTCTTCACGGGGGTAAACGGTTAAACTCCTCGCCTTCGCTGGTGCACTGGCGTGCGCGGCGCGGCAGGGGTTAAGGTGGGCGCCCGCGCCCAGCGCCCGGAGCCCCGCGCCCGCCCGCTAGGATGAGCACACAGTCCGCCCGCTCGCTCGGCGCCGGCCCCGTAGAAAGTGGCGGTCAGTGATGGAGCTGCTGCCATGACAACCCCGGCGGTCGGGGCCCGCGCGCGTCGGGGCTGCTCCCGGGAGGAAGGCGGCGCGGAGGCCGGGGGCGGCC